>NC_091127.1:86925390-87180390 GCF_040183065.1 Periplaneta americana
CTGCCAAAACAGTATTTATACACCACAAATTCCATTTCGAATTTTAATCCAGATTTCCAATAATTATGGAGACGACCCTCTCAACGTTCGTCTGACGATGAGCAAACGATAGCTCAGTGAGAGGTGCTGGGTGTCCTTCTTGAGAGGATCTTATCCACGAGCAGTGATACGATGTTTACGCAACACAAAAGACCGGTACGGTGTCGTACGCACAGTGGCCGTTAGAGCGTCACAACTGAAGATGGTTTCATCTCTTCTAGTCCAGCTTTGTTTTAGTTAGTAACGCACCAATTTGTATAGAGGTTACTGGAGTCGATGAGAGATAGACTAGATGGGGAAGAAAGTGAACTGCAGACCACATTCACCTTTCTAGCAAGATTCCAGTGGGCCTATTCTGGACACAATTATATACCTTTATCCGGCTACATATTCAAAGAACATTAATCTATCATAATCTTGTGAATCTCTATTGAGGTTTACACAGATTCAATTCTTGAGTTTTTCGATCTGTAAAGCTTGTTTCGGAAGGGAACGAAATACTGACAGGTTACCAGTTATAAAGTTGAAGGATTAGAATGTCCATGCGTCTAAATGGCCATGAAATAATGTCCATGTTGAAAATGTCCATGCTAAATTGTCCAGAGTCAAAACGGCTATAGTTCTATAATGTCCACTTCACTCTGATTTCAGAGTCAAAATGTCCACAACACTCTAGGCTGGATAGACCAGCTGAAATCTTGGACTTTACAAAAGGGCAAGCCTATCCTAAATTGTCGTGGATATTTGTACCACCATCAAGACTACAACAGAGGTAGAACAAAAATTTACTGGAGGTGTAACGAAAAAAAAATTGTAATGCTTTTATGATTACTGACAGCAACCTTCAATTTGGAGGCTTCTACAATACTTAAAGAATGAAGAAAACCAAATATGGACGAAAATCATCACAAGTAAGAAGTGGACACACAGAAATTAAGGAATCTCTAAATAAAACATACATCACAAATCAAAGACAAATACTGCAAATTGTGAGGAACTATGGAGGAATTCTCACATATTTACGAGGAATTGGATATCATCTGAAATTTGAAGCTGTGCCCCAAGACGAAGACTAGTAGTTCAGATTCGGAAAATGTAGGCAATAAGGAAAGAAATGTCCTTTTCACATGTTATTCTCATGAGTATTTAATGTTATGAACATTGTGATCTCGTCCTCATGCACTTTTTGGTATGTGAACATTTTGGTTTATGGATAATATAAGGTGTAAGGTAGTGGCAAGAGACGAATATTATAATAGACTACTGGATTTTGGGAGTCATAGGCTGTGGTCGCCACGATACCCATCCTATAACACAATACAAGATATCACATTAAGAAAAGAGGACACAAGACGACGAAACTGCCACTTCAAGAGATGACGCCTAGGCCTGCCTGTAGGTAGCATAGGTCTTATCACAATAACAACATATTAGTTTACATCCTAACATTAAAAGACTCAACTCTTAAGTCGAAATTTGGGCACAAGAAATTCCTCTAACTTATTACAACAAAAGGAACCGTCTTAACAGGTAGGCCTTCGAATATTGGTAAGTAGTGCAAGGTTAATTAGAAAATTAGACTGAAAGCCTGCGTAGTTTGACAACGGCGCATCGCCGCCTCACCTGCGAATTCACACGAATTCAAGTGTGAATAGCAACATTCCGTTTCTTAGTCACTGCAGTAGGATTGTCAGACTTCCTAATGGCTGGAAATAAAGATAGACTAGCCCAAGTGTTATTTAATTTGCAAGGAAACCGTCCATTTTATTAAAATACTACAAAGGAATAAATAATTTCTTATTAGTTTCTGTAGTTCACACCTGTGGAGTAACGGTTAGCGCGTCTGGCCGCGAAACCAGGTGGCCAGGGGTTGGAATCCCGGTCGGGACAAGTTATCTGGTTGAGGTTTTTTCCGGGGTTTTCCCTCAACCCAATACGAGCAATTGCCGGGTAACTTTCGGTGCTGGACCCCGGACTCATTTCACCGGCATTATCACCTTCATTTCATTCAGACGCTAAATAACCTAGATGTTGATACAGCGTCGTAAAATAACCCAATAAAATAAAATAAAATAAGTTTCTGTACTGATTAGAATAGTAGGGATAGTAGGACTACTTATTAAATTAAAATAGTGTTAACATTAAGGGAAAAGTGGAGTAACGGTTAGCACGTCCAGCCGCGAGACCAGGTGGCCCGGGTTCGATTCCCGGTCGAGACAAGTTACCTGGTTGAGGTTTTCTCTCAACCCAATATGAGCAAATGATGGGTAACTTTTGGTGTTGGACCCCGGACTCATTTCATCGACATTATCACCTTCATCTCATTCAGACGCTAAATAACCAAAGCCGTTGATAAAGCGTCGTAAAATACCTACTAAAATAAAAAAAAAAAAATTAAGGGAAAAATTGAAGAATGTGCACCCTCAGTCCATTCGGCCATTTTTATTATTTGTACATAGCCTATGATTATATAGGCTATGAGCCCTGTAATCATATTTTAAGCTTCTTTTCTTCCAAAACAACGCCAATCCTTGTCTAAAAGTTTGTGTTATTGTGCATGTCACTTGAAAACTCGCTGAGTCCGTAGACCGGTAAATACAAAAACTAGTCCAGTCCTTTCATAAAAATGGACTTAATGCGTTTTGGGAACACACTCTTCAATTATTCCTTTCTGAGAAAAATATTCATTTGGAAGTACCTATAATATTGTTTTAGATTGTACTCTATCCAAGAAATAGGCTTTTGAAATCTGTATAGTCCTAGTTATGCTTATTACTTCCACCCTACATAGCCTATCTGTGTGAGTGTGTGTGCGTGCATGTGTATCCTATCAGAAATAAAATTAACTTTTGGGATTCCGGTGATTTGAGGTCATGGTAATGTTCACCATATAACAGGGCTAATTCTAACACAATAAAGGACATCACATCGAGAGGAAACCTATCCTTTATTGCACTTCACTAAAACACCATACCACATTACATTACATCGACGAGACAAGATAATTTTGCACTAGATTCCGCCATCGATAAGAGACGGATATTCTTAGACTACAGCCTGTTAGTAGTCACTTTATTGCCATCGTCAGTCCAGAATGGTTAAGGTCAGGTATGAAAAGTGTGAATGAATTCCAGACAGTATTCCTCAGAAAAAAAAAAAAAACTGGGAAGTCCTTATCCGCTTCAGTGAGGCGCGGAATATTTTAGAGGAGTATAAAATATTTCAATTCTTTTTGAAGTCAATGGGCTTAACTACATTTTTGTCACTGATTAACTTTATACTTCTTTACTGTGTTAACATTAGATAATTACCTGGCTGACTAGTTTCGAAGTAGTATTTTTCATCGTCTGAAGTCTAGTGAAGGTCCAGCGCTATCTTCTAGTTTCCTGTTGTGGTGGGGTGTGTTTATGACTATAGGCTATAAATGAACTCACCTTCCCTCGTTTAGGACTGTGTTTCTTGTGTTAATTACATGCGAATGTTATATATTAATTTATAGAATCAGTATTCAGTAGAAAATGGAACGAAATTACAAAAGGCCAGTCCTCAGAACGAAAACATTTGAAAACGATAATTCAATATGAAATCACAGAATGTAAATTAAAGTTAATTACGTCCAAGTGCCATTGGGACTAGGATGCAAGTAGCGCTGTATGCGCCCGTGAATTGACTGTGGTTATCGACTCCAATTAGTTATCAATCCACACTTCCCTGTAACGTTCGGCAACATGTCGTTAGTGTAACCTTGACAAGGCTCCCTTTGGCGCCAGGCATTGTTACTATTCAAATCAAATAAACAGTTTACAGTCCGAATGCTAAATGAGTGAAGAAAGAAATGACGATCTAGCGTCTCTGAAAACGCTGGACCTTGTCAATATTTTGTGTATTTTCGCTACGTGCTAATAATAGGTGACCTTAGCAACAGTACATTGGAGTGCTGAGCGCACGAGGCACTTCCTAGAGCTTTGGAATGCACAGCGAACATGTATAATAGGAATTTTCTTTTTCTGTAACATCGGAGTCCTAGTTCGCAGTCTTCAGTAGGGCACATAGAGATATGAGTAGCTTAATATCAAAGACGGACATCTGACCTCAATCGAAATTTAGATAGCTGTGGTTTTTTATACAATTTTTCATGTTCTTTACAGTTATAGTGAAACCATATGCAAACTCTAACACTATATTTATAAAATAAATTGTGTTAAATATTACAAAGAACACTGTGAATTAAAAATATGCTCTAGATCAAAACTATGGAGACGACAGATGTCCGTCTTTGATATTAAGCTACTCATATAGCCTAGTTTCTGGATCAACTTGGTAGGAAAGCGCTGGTAAAATTAATTAGTTCAAAAGGATAATTGAAAAGGAATAATGAAGCAGAATTGACTACGAATATGCAAAATAAAAACATAACTAACTACTAACTAATCAACTAACTAATTAACTAGGGTGAACTAATTAAGTGTAAGTATTAAGGAGATTCAGATGCAATAAAACGGGAGTTTTTTTAATAAAATGTTAGCTGAATTTTATTTTGTGTTGTTATTTCTGGTGACAGTACATTAAAATGATTTTGACATTGAGGAAAATTTAGAAGAGATTTTAATATCACTTAAATTACGAGTGAAGGAATGAACTCAATTTTTCATTAAGAGATACGCTATAAAATGAATTGGTAGGGTAATTCCGGGTTAGATGGCCATAGTTTTTAAATCACTTAGAACAGGGTAACCGATTGGAAAAGAAATACGAAACAAATCAAATACGTTCCTTCTAGGTTATATTTCTCCACTACAGTGCCTCAGGGCGCATAGAATTCACTGATGTAATAAAAAAAATACGTTTGAAATATAATAGGCCAGTGGCCATCTCACCCAACATATATGGGTGAGACGGCCATAGGATATAGGGATAGATGGCCACCATTATTTTTAAGTAAATTCGTAACAATTTTTTGTAAAACAATTAGGTTATATGCACTGGTCACATAAATATAGTGTCTAAGTGCATAATTATGATTGTTTGAAATTTTTCAACAACTTTATTTTTTGTTTTTTTCCTCTTTTAGTGAATTTTCCTTAAAACAACACAGAAATAAATTGAAACGCTTATGAACAAATTATAATAATAATCCGAGGCACGACAGCCCATGAAGGACCATGATCGACCAGCCGGCTGCTGGCCTCACGTCCACATGTCGAAGCAGAGGTGGACGATCATCCAACCAAATGGCGGTATCGTGTGATTAGCCCGATGATCCCCCAGCCGTTACAGCAGGCTTTCTTAACCGGATTTCGCTACCTATCGTAGTTACCCAAGTGCATCACGATGCTGGGTGGGCACCGGTCCCATACAATGGCTCAAATTTCATGAGATAATTTCTTCCCCCATGAGGACTCGAACCAGCGCGAATTCCGTAACGCGAGTCCTAGGCAGGATGTCTTAGGCCACGACGCGGGACCTTATGAACATGTTAATGAAACAAAATCCTGAAAGGTCAAAGTAACAGTATCTTTTCCAGTTGGTTTCCGGGATAGAAAGTGTTGTCTCACAAGCAAACATTCTGATGGGAGCAGATAAAAAAGTTATTTTTTTTCTTCCGCCATATTAATAATGTCAAAAGAAGTGCTTATACAAATTTTGGCCACTCGACCGTAATTACCAGCCATCCAGAAAGTGATTTTCCCTGGGGCCGTTTACAGAAAAAAACACAATTACATGGAAATATTTATTGAAACAGATACAGCAATTGTTGCGCTAATTGTCAACGTATCTCCCACTGGAATTGAGACATTTGTCATACCATGGGATCAATTTTTGTACCATTGTGTCGTAGAAGTCAGCTTCCTGGGATCGAAACCAGCGTTGGACAGCCGCCTGCACCTCTCTACCGATCCCATGATATGACAGATGTCTCATTCCGGTGTGGAACGTTTTGAAAAAAATAGCTCAACAATTTCTGTGTCTGTGCCATTAAATTTTTTTAATTAAATTGTGTTTTCTTTCTGTTAACGACCCCTGGCGAACTTTTTTTTACGGCCCTCGTAATTGCGGTCAAGTGGCCAAAATTTGTATAAGCACTTCTTTTGACGTTATTAACATGGTGAAAAAATATAACTTTTTTATCTGCTCCCATCAGAATGCTTGCTTGTCAGCCAGTCAGAGAATATTGACAAGTTAGTCAGCAAAAATGTAAGCGAAACTATAGACATCGGTCCCTGTAAGGGAAAATCCATGTTCCTGCATATTTAATATGGCGAACAAACCTACATCCATTGTCATTGCCTATGTGTCACTTGGTCCCATTGCACCCTTTGTAGAATTGTCTGTTTTAACTCTACTTTCCAGGGCTTTTATTGGAATATGAAATGTAATGAAGGCTTGACGTACAGAAGTGCCATATTTAATGACTTCAAAAGCACGGTGTAAGTCATCTTCATTCCAAAGACGCGGTTGCTGCCGGGCTTTGCTTTATATTTTATCGGAATCTAGAAATAACGATACCTTTAACATAATAATATTCCTCAATTGTAGGCCATCTATCCCGGAAAAATGCTGGCCATCTCTCCTTTTTTTTACGGGAGAGATGGTCATACCGCGTAATAAAAACTGGCAACAGTGAAGAGAAGAAATGCAGTTAAGATGGAATGTTTGAAGATGCCTTACCTCTTTAATAATGTTTCCAGCAAATTTCCTCACAAAATGCAGTATTTCTCTATTGTTATTTCAGAAGGTGAAAAATTATTGCTTGCTCACAAACTAACGAACGGCTACAAAACGCGGAAATAATAACCTTACGTTTTCGCAGGTGCAACAATCACTTCGTTTAATTAACATCTGGCAGCAAACCGATTTTCATTCGAAACGGATGATTAGAATAAAAATAAGAGCGGTTGGTCGTCTCACCCGCATGGCTATCTCCCCCGGAATTACCCTATATAATTAGAAAATTTTAATTATTATTATTATTATTATTATTATTATTATTATTATTATTATTATCTTACTTTTCATATTTTTTAATAAAATTTTTCAGTTATTTACTGATTCACTTTACAGTAAAACCAAATAGTAAGTTTTGTAATATAAGTTAGTAAGTTTTATTTTTATATAATAAACCATATGCAGTAGTCTTAAGTGAATATCAGTTTAAAATAATGTAAATTGAAGGGTTCAGAACCGTAGTGGGCCAAGCGCCATTTACTAAAACAGTAGAAAACAAGGGTTAAAATGAACTTATTACCATAATTCAATGGAAACATATAGCAAGTAATATAAAACTAAATATATGTCAGTCTTCATTAAACTATGGTATTCACTTAACTTTAACCCTTGCTTTCTCCGTATTTAATAAATGACGTTTGTCCCACTATGGGTCTGAACCCTCAATTTGTGGCGCAAAGGACTTTTTATATAAAGCGATACAATATTTTATTAAAGTATTAATAAAATGCAAACCATCTAGGCCTCTCACGTACGGATGAAATTTTGTACTTTTGTCACTATTGACAAGATATACCAGTCATAACAATTTGGTGAATCTAGCTTTAAATATATGGAAGTTATTAGTTTGACTATAGTAGACACTTCAATATATGGACTTGAACATTTCAGTATAGTGTTTTATTAATCAAATTTGACGACTCTTGTCCAAGAAAGCCATAACTGTGTTGTGTGTATATAGGTCTATAGATGTGTATTTATTTACTTATACAGAATATAATATAAATAGACCTACTGGGCAAAATTTCAGGTATATATTCCTCATACGTAAAAGAAAACAGATTATAGCAACGTAGCTCCGAAAATACTTAATTTCTGAATATCACACTTTAAAGTATGATTTTAGTGCACTTCATAAGAGAGAGAATCCAGAACTTCCATAACCACTACGTGTGGAAAGACAGATCCAAAACAACAGTTCAGTCTTCTCACCAACAGACGTGCTCCATCAGTATCTAGATCGGCCTTGTTGCTAAATACTCGTACTTGGTAAGATCCCATGTACCTACTTCTGAACAAGTTTACAGGATGGAACTGCAGAATTTCCGCGCTCATCACATTGTCTGCTTCGTAGAGAGTTGTGTTTCATGCATGACATGCACAACTTGAGTTTGCAGGCATCATAATGTTCGTTATCGTGGTCAGTGGATCGGTAGAGGTGGGCCAATTGCTTGGCTGCTCTGGATGATGTCCCAAGCTCTACCTATTATTAATTGGCATAATAATAATAATAATAATAATAATAATAATAATAATAATAATAATAATAATACTTATAATAATAAATGATTTCTTCATTCTTACCTGAAGAGGATCCTCTCGATCTCCAATGTCCATTCACTTGTACCTGATTTACAATTTTCTGGAGCTTATGTGTGTTATTGTTGTTTTCAGTTACATTCAATTAGATGTAACTTGGATATATGTGTAAGGAAGAAACTGGCACACCCCCACCAAAAACCCGTTGAGAATATTCCCTTAAGGGGTTAAGGTACAGCTTATAGCAGTAAAATTTTGGAAATATTCAACATTTTTTTCTCCATTACTGTATCTCGTAAAATAATGAAAATTAGTATATGTAAAACACTGACCTTTTGCTATATGAAAAAAATATTTTTACGATTTAAGAAAATTATTTACATTTTTTTTTTCAAAATTCAATTCACTGTGCAGTGATGAAGGGTTTCCCACATAACTAAAAAACTATCCAACATTCTGTAATGAAACGTAAAAAATTATATATTATAGTTATATGAACACTAATACAATAATTTATTAGTGTTCATATAACTGTAATATATAATTTTTTACGTTTCTTATCAAATCTATGAACACTGTATAATTGGCCCAACATGTGTGGTTTATCTTTGAATATTCTGTGATGAAATTTTTTGTGTGTATTTACGCATGACATATCTACAATATGATGCAAGATCACTTCTCTACCTCTCATAGATTGTCTGATAAAAAATTAATTATTTTAAAAATGGTCAAATATCAGTATTTTCTTATAACACAAAATAAAAAAGTTATATCTATTAAGGAATGTAGTTGAAAGAGCATGATATTGTAAACATGATCTTTAGCAATAAAATAAAAGAGAGAGAACATGAAAAAGTTAACAAGTTTATGAGTTATGAGGGAAACGCTTCATCACTGCACAGTAAACTATCACTATTATGAATTTTGAAAAAAATATATATAAATAATTTTTTAAATAGTAAAAATATTTTTTTCATATAGTAGAAGGACATTGTTTCACACATACCAATTTTCATTATTGTACAAGATACAGTAATGGAGGAAAACAATGTTGAATATTTCCAAACTTTTACTGCTATAAACGGTACCTCACCCCTTAAAAGATCACCCGGGATCGCCTGCAATCCCTGTGGACTTTGGACTAGGATTATATTCTACTGCACAGGAATTTGTTGATTGCGTCGAGAAAGAATTTTGTCATCTTTAGAAGGTTCTGATGGTTTCTTACTTCTTATGAATGGGCTGAAGAAATTGTACGCACTTCTTAAATATTCTATAGGGATTTTATATTTTCACTTCATTTTTGTACATTTTATATGTAACAAAAATACAAAAGCGAACAAAATATAGTAGCCTACATCGTCGGAATAAAACCCTCAATTATGTTTCAACATACTGTAAGTTATCTAATTGTCTCGGTGTGTTGTCAAATTAATGCCGTTATAAGCGAAAGTGAGCCTTCTTGAATTGGAAACGAGTCTTCACGGTACGGAAACACACAGTTTGAGATCTCGTTCTGATGGGATCCTCGACTCTTTGTCTCATTAATTCTTAGCTTTGCTATGAACGATTGTAATGCATCCGTTTACTTCCTACAATAGAGTGACTACAGAACAAATGAGATTTAGACCTAATTTAGTGTGCATGCTGCGAATAAAAATACTGGAAATTGTGACTGTATTTCATATTAAAATATTTTTAAGTATAACTTATTTGTTCGTTCGTAAGCCTATGTATTTTTTATTATTGCATGCAAATTTTTGACATTAAACCCTATTAAGATTTGGTCAGAAAAGTGGAGTAGATCTATTATATCATTTGACACATATCTCGACAGGAATTAGTGACCTCAAGAGACGTCTACACAGGGAAATGGCACATGAACGTATGGAAAAAAAAATCATTATTTACTATGTTTGAAGTACAAATATAGGAAAAGTTGCAGCCATTATTAGATTTAGGGGAGACCCGGGCAAAGCGGATAACCCGGGCAAAGACAATAATGCCTATTTCTTAGAAACGGCAACAGGTAGCGCCTTCTGCTATATTGGAGAAGAATCCCAACCAGATTTTGCTGCTAGAAGTGATTTGTCGTCATTCTAGATAGTGAGAAAAGAAGTCTGTGTGCGTTTGAAGAAAATTGGCTGTTTTCTTAAAATACTTCAAGGTAAGAGAAACATGTGTACAGCATACAATAATTCAGAAACTCTTTGTTATGTGATAGTAATACATAGACGATATTATTACTTCTAAAGTGCCATACTTACGAAGAACGTTATTAACGTTTAGTTTTGTATAACCTTAAATGAAAAGCGAAATGGCGTCTGCGGGCAAAGTGGATAACTTATCCGCTTTGCCCTGCCATCTTTATTTGACTATACAAGTGTTAGTTGCGGCGGATGTCTGTACATTTACTAAATAATAATAATTTTACATGTGAATTTTCATCTTCGGTCTGTAATATAATAATTACACTAATTAAATTATAAAAGAGCAGCACTGATCTTAATTTTTATATAAAAAGGTCGTAATGTGTTTTGAGATGGTTTACTTTTTCAAGAGGAAGACGGAACAAGCCATATGGTCTGAAGAAGCCATGAAGAAAGCACTTGAAGAAATAAAATCTTCCAATCAGTGGTTCTGCTATCTGGCCATACAACTATAGGCCTAATGTGTTTATTTATAAAGATTTAGCTCCAGATCAACTTACAGATCGCCCACTTGAGAAAGAAATCAGCGAAACGCCAGGTGGCTCAGATTCAACAATTTATGCGGTGCCAGCTTCTTCAGCGACTGAAGAAACAGTTATTGCTGACATAATCAACCACCTTTGTGATGTGGCCATCTTCAAAGATTGAAGAAATGTTCAATACATCAATTACACTTAGACTTTCAGTTTCGGTTACACCATAACAGTCAACATCGTCAGCAGGAGAAACCAAGTCAGTTCTTTTGATTTAGGGCAGTGGCAAAAGTGGATGTTCGAAAGATAGGAGATAAGCGTAGAAAATGTCAGCGCTCTGAAATTCTTACATCTAGCCTATAGCGATTATAAACGGCAGAAGCAAAAGCAGAAGAAATTAAGTCTTCAGTGCCAGTGAAACGTCGACTTGTTCAAATTTGTATTTTGTACTAATCTAACGTGCTGTAAAGTGCTGTAATAACATTTCTTATCATCTCATATGACTCATTAACATCGTGTTTATGTGTTGATTTAATTTTATTATCAGGGAACAAAAATTAAATAGAAATGTGAAAATGTTATAGGGATATTCGCTTTGCCCGGGTTAATTATTCGCTTTGCCCAAATACACGGGCAAAGCGAATAATTAACTATATTTTCTTTCTCAAACCATATCACTGTCCGTCGGTTACATGAAACGAATTGTTGTTTTTTTTATGTGTGGACAACATGTGTCACAACCAATTTCATGCTGTTTTTATTTCGGGGACATCAAAATATAACCTGTGGAATTGTTTATTCTTAGCTTATTCGCTTTGCCCGGGTTTCCCCTAACTCCGTTATAATGGATTACCTAGAAGTATTTTAAGATGTGCCATATAACTTTTAGGTAGGCCCTACTTACGTTTTTCTTTACTCACTATTACATTCATTCACCCAAGTGCAGGTCTTTCACTGTAAACACAGCTTTCTCCAATCTTTCCTATTTTCTGCCTTCCTTTTCGTTTCCTCATGTGATTCATATATCTTCATTTCGTCTATGATCTGATATATTCTTCTACCCCGAACTCTTCTCCCGTTCACCATTCCTTCCAGTACATCCTTCAGTAGGCAGTTTCTTCTCAGCCAGTGATCCAACCAATTCCTTTTCCTCTTCTTGATCAGTTTCGGTATCATTATTTCTTCACCCGCTCTTTCCAACACAGCTTCATTTCTTACTCTCTCTGTCCACTTCTTCTCCATAACCACATTTCAAACTCTTCTATTCGCTTCTCTTCACTTCGTCGTAATGTCCATGTTTCTGCCCCATAAAATGCCACACTCCATACAAAGCACTTCGCTAGTGTCATCCTTAGTTCTTTATCCAGAGTTCCGCACAAAATGCTTTTTTATCTATTAAAAGCTTCCTTGGCCATTGCTATCCTCCTTTTGACTTCCTGGTAGCAGCTCATGTTACTGCTTATAGTACACCCCAAATAGAGTGAATCGGGGGAAGATGTCTAACTTTTTCTTTGATTGAAAATTTAAGAAACTGTTCATTTAGTTTTGAATTTTATATTGAAATATCAAAGTCTGGAAGGTATTTTGAAACTATATTTTTGGTACAAAACAGAGAACATTAATTACCTTGTTTATAGATACACATTTTCTTTTTACCTGCACTGTAGGCATCTTTCCCCGATAATCGGTTAAGATGGCAAATGCAATGTACACATTAATTACTGATATATGTATTTACTTGAACTTGATTTGATACATGTATATAACAAAGATGACTTAAACTAAAGCTCATGGACACTTTTACACTCGTTTATCACTACTTAGCAACACAGTTATTGCACATATTTTATTTCCGTGTGCAAGACTCGTGAAATCACTTCTTGCACACAATGAGTTCAATGCAGTACATTTTTTATCATCATTCTTTTTTAGGTGGCGTTTAAGGATTCGGTAAGGATTCCCGTATGTTTACGATGCTCTGAAACAGTTCATACCCCCTGTTCTAACATGTTCCACCGCAAGTTGAAGACTGTCCTCAATCCACTGACTTCTATCAGAATGTTTACGCATTCCTTGCAATAAAACAAAAAAATAAAACTCTTGCAACAAGTTACCATCTCACCTCGAAAAAAGTGAACGTCTTCCCCAACTATCGGGGTAAGATGCCTAAACTACAGCCGGCCAGTCTCCGGCTCTGACTTTTCGCTTGGAAAGAGAAGAGAGAACGAGAGAGAAAGATATTGCCAACCTGTGGTGTTTTGAAGTTGTGAAAAGAACCTCGAAATTCCACTGTGAATGAAACTATTCTGCTAAATTTTAACCTTAAAACACTCTGGTTGGGTTTAAAGTAATGTTTTTAATTCTATTGTAATTTGCTGTTACAAGACTTGAGTTCTGATATGCGAAGATTAATTCAATCGCAGTTTGCAATGCTGGAAGAGAGGCGGGCACTAGAGATTGAAGTTGTCTAGAACCAACCACCTATGAGCGTCTGATGTATTTAGCGCAATGTTGCCACTTCTTTTTTATGCGAAGCACGTGGCGAACGAGTCGTTAGTTCTTTGTGTTATAATATAGGCGAAGTAGTTGTATTGTTTTGTGCTTGAGCGATTTACCGTGCCTGTAAACCTTATTATTGATATAGTAATATGGCCAGTGGTCGTCAGAATCAAAGAAGGGAAAAACCGGCTCTTTTAAGAGCAAAAGTCATGAATTTATATACAGACTGCGTGAATATTTTGAGAAGGAGTGAGGCAATGGAGAACCTCTTCTCCCTGTTACGAAAGTGATAGATAGAGTTTTTGACGCTTTGAAGGTGGGAAAAACAACCGTTAAAAATGTGGCGTCTTTCCACTTGAGTATTAACAGATTCTAAGGAAAGTAGAGTCTATTTCATTTGATACACTTTCATTATAAAGATAGGCTATTCCCATAGTCTGTGGTAATATACTTTAGGCCTATGTATAATTTACATACGTGTTCGCATTAGTTTTTATTCTGTTATAATTATTTAGCTGTGTACATTAACGAAAGATGCGATCTACATTTGTGTAAATCTGTAAAATGATTTACATACGCGTTCGCATTAGTTTTTTTTTTTTTTTTTGTGATCTACGCTAGCTGTATACATTAACGAAGGCTGTGATCTAAGTTATATGTAAAATGACTTATAGGCAAGCCTACGCGTTCGAATTAGTTTTTATTCCACGCCACAAAATCGGCCGCGAGCGCGTGACAGTTTTCATTCTGTCTATACTGTCTCCCTCGATCACGAGAAACGTCAGGGCCGGAGAACGACCGGCTGTACTGTAGTGCTGTGACACAACCTAAAATGGCGGAACAAGGTCGTTGGTTGTTAATAATACAAACTTTAGAACCTTTACTACAATATCCACTACAAAGGTTTGACAGTTATTACGAATTCAAGAAAGTATTAAAATTTTAACATACCTTTTTAATTATTTTATAGCATAAAAATGAGCTGTTTTCTTGCTTTTCTTCTTCTCACAACAAGAACACGTTGCAAAATGAGTTAGCTTCCACTCTACAGACTCTACAGACATTCAACTGTCTCAGTGATCATGAAGACCTGCGAGTGGCGATCTCTCTTGGAAGAATGTGAAACTACAAAGAAATTAGCATCTTTCCCCGATAGTCATCTCCTCCCGATTCACTCTATTTGAAGCTGTCCACTTGCTCTACTGCCTAATTTAGAATTTGCAAGTTTATCTTCTGTATTTTTATTCCTTTGATCATGCTCTTCGTCTTATTTGCATTTATCTTCATCCCATACTGCTCACATCTGTCATTTAGCTTCAGTAGCATATCCTTTAGTATCAATTCCTCTTCTGCTAACAACGCCATGTCATCAGCAAATCTTATGCATTTTATTCTTCTTTCTCCTACTCTCAGTCCTCCCAAGTTCTGAAAACAACGTGAAAAAATATTCTTAAATTAGGATGTAGTGCATATGTCTCAAGAACAAATTATGTTAGGAAGCTCAAATTTTGTGTAGACTTTCAGAACACAGATACTATAAAAGTAGACTATTATATTCTGATTTTGACGTTAGAACTTCAAATATTTTTACACAAATTATGAATTTTAATTAGAGTGACTTTTTGTAGGGTAAGTGAATGTATTAACGCCATCAATTCAAAAAATACGTCACAACTAACCAGAAATACGGACAATAATATTGATATTTTAGATATTAATCATTTGTAGCTTTTCCTAATATGGAATGTACATTTCAAAAGTTGTAATTGTGGCAAGGTTTTACAACAATACAAGTAAATAAAAGTATGACGCATACTAGCGCTATTACCTGCAGTGAAGGTAATAACACCACTTATTTTTTAGAATAAAAAAACATGTTTATAAGTAAAAGTGAAAAAAAAAAAAAATAAAATTAAATTGTTTTACAGCTTACATATTTTCCCTTGATCTTCTTTAAAAGCGTGAAATTTTAATATGAAAATCATACACTTCATTTTCAAATCTAGTAAGCTAGGTGAACAACTCGATATAGGCCTAACATAATGTTCAGATTCATATAAGCTTAGAAAATTAGATAGAAAAGTCGTTTAAATATTAGAAACAATTTTAGAAATCAAAGTTACCTTTTACCATGTAGAACATTTTTTTATCTTTGTGCTGTTTCTACACCTATATGGTGAAAGGAGGACTTTCTACTCAATTGATTAATTGTTTGTGCTTGTAAACTGAATTAATTTGCTTGCTATAAGTTGTATAATTTTGTATAGCTCAATTGATGAGTTATTTATGTTTGTAAATTGAATTAATCTACTTGTTATGTATTGCACATTTTCGTATAGCTCGACTGATTATTTGCTTGTAAATAGATTTCATATTTTTGCTATGTGGTGCATACTTTTGTGTAGCTCAACTGATGAACAGTTTATGTCTGTAAATTGAATTAATCTGCTTGCTTCACATTCTTTACTTTATAGAGCTAAACTGATAAATTATTGTTAGGCTTATAGGCCTAAATGTAATTAATCTACTTGCTGGGGTTATGTATTGTATAGTTTTGTATAGCTCAACTTATGAATTGTACAGGTTTGGAAATCGAATTAATGTGCTTGCTTAATATTGATATATTTGTGGGAAATTGATAATGATACAAAACTTTGAATGAAATGAAATAAATTTTTCCTTCTTAATAACTCAAAATTCTGCAACATATCCATAACAATATTAAATGATAAAAAATACATTTTGTGAGCTTTTGAGCAAAGTCATGTATCTCTTAATTGATTAGTGCTTATATTTCATGTCCTTTCCTTAGAAGCTTATTTCCCGGCTTTAGATTAAGTCAAACTGTCTATTTTGCAATATTGCTGCAGTGGCGTAGCGTGGCTTCTAAAAGAAGGGAAGCAATCAAGATTAATGTAGTAATAATATTATTATTCTTAAAATTCATTAAGAATAAGACTATAATTTTACGTCTATAATTCAGAACCATAAATGTCAGAATAAGTTAAAGTAATATTCTGCTAAGAGTCTTACCTTATTGCTTATAATACAGTGAATTGTTTTTTAAAAGTTTAATACCGGTGCTTTATTTTCAATTGTTATGTAATAAAATAGCCTATCCATTACACTATCCATTGAAACGTATAAGCTTAAATGAAATTCCTGATAATTTAAAAGTTACAAATTTAGTTCCTTACTAGGTTACCTGAATGCAATACAGGGCGATTCACGAGGATTTACCGTTTCTTACGGAGCTTATTTCCGAAGACATTCTGAGCAAAAAAATTCATTTAAATATTTGTCCTAATCTCAATATTTTCAGAATTAACACTAATTTGAAGTTGTTTGTAAAATACCATTATTCTTGAGTTTTAAGGTTAAAAGAATATTACAGAAAAGAATAAACTATTCAGAAGTATTTCTTATTAGCTAATATTATAAAACTAGAAATATGTTGTGAATTCCATAGTTGCTTCGTACAAATTTTTTTTTTCGATTTTTAACTACAAAATTGTATTTTCTTAAGCATTTATCACAAAAATTGTTACCAATCACGCCACTCTTGTAAATTCTTTAAGACTCTACATTAGGATTCATAACTAAACTCTAAAGAATCAAGTTCCTAAAGTCGTATGATAAGTGCGTAAGAATGATGTAAATTTTATTAAAAAAATTGAAAAACCAATCTGTAGAAAGCAATTAACAACACATTTTCAGCTTCAAAACACTGGCCAATTAAAGAAATTACACTTCTGAATTAGTTCTTTTACCCTTAAAACTAAAGGGGAAAGGTATTTTACCAACAATATCAAATTAAATTAACTCTGAAAATATTGAGATTATAGGCCTATTACATTTTTTGCTGAGAATGTCTTCGGAAATAAGTTCCGTAAGGGATGGTAAATCCTCGTGAATCACCCTGTATAATACCAATACAGTAATTGTAATATTTTCATTATTTTTATGATACACATTCTTAATAGGCATCTATTGGAAAAAACGTTTGTTACCATATCTGTAATAATCCAGGCGCTTGTTGGAGTGCACCGATGCAACCTGCAAGATATCGTTGTTCCTTAGTGGCAGCGAGCCGATGCAACCCGCAACTTATCATTATTGAAACAAATAAATGAACTTTGAATTTCATCGTAATTATTAGGGTCTATATGTATTACAGTCAATTTAGTGAGGAGCCACATTTCACGCAATTATAGTGATTCTACGAATCCCCTGCCTTCTTTTTTAATTCAGAGAATGTTATTCCCCTCCAAAATACTTAAAATACGTAAAATCAAGTCTATATAATTAAATTGAGGTTAAAGTCCTATATTTTAATTATATATATATATATATATATATATATATCTTTAGGACTTATTTTAATACTAATAAATTAATTAGTAATTTAATTTATGTTAGTTTTCCTGTATTTTAATTATATATAGGGTCTATTTTAATATTTTGAAACATAATTTAAGTGGCTAAATGCGATTTTATTTTAGAGTTTAAATATCTCAGATCTATTCATAAAAATGAATAAAACCGTTTAAATAGCCTAACTTTGGCACTATGAGCGTGGACAGAATCACGAAAACTGATTATGTGTTATTATTATTATTATTATTATTATTATTATTATTATTATTATTATTATTATTATTTAGTAGTAATGCTATATTTTGTAGTTGTAATATTAATATAATATGTGACTACTAATAATATCATACTGACTTAAATTTTGGAACGCTACACAGTATCTCGCTTAGAACAATAGCACGTGCTGTTGTCAACACAACAAAGAAACATCAAAAACAACCTGGAAGCAAATGACTCCTTACATACTCTTAGAAAGAGAAAGCATAATGTTTCTGTATCTCTCTGTCTCCCTTTTTCCCCAGCAACCCATTGTGACCAGCAGGTAGGCTATATTTGGAAGCTAACACCTCACATCACCGGCATGTTCAAATTCATCCCAAGTCAAAACGTTGTATATACACGAAATAACAAAATATAAGAACAAATGAATAATAATTACCTTATTTATATACAACTAAAAAATTGGTTAGCTGAGACAATGGTGGAAGTGCAAAATTTATATTTATCTCTTCAAGCTATATGACAAATGCACAAACTTTTGTGCTTGCATTACAAAGTATCACATCTAACAAAATTCAATTAAATGCAACGCTAACCAACTCATTAAAAGAAACTCTATTATGTAGATTAGTATCGATTCACGGACTGCGATTATGACGTGCGCGACAATTGGATAATTAGATGACAAGAAGTTCTAGATATCCTTGCGTAATTATCTTCATAATCATTAACTTCGAATGTAGTATGTGAAGTTGTGTCAGTGTGGAATGAGAAGAGATACTCGCTCTTCGTGTCTTAAATATTAAACTTTAGAAGTCCTATAGGTATAGGCTATAGCTTAGGCTATACAGTGTGTTAATTAAATATGGAATACTGCTAATAACTCTTTATATATTCATTTTATGAAAACAAAAGTTGTTGAAGATATCTAACTAAAACTTATGGCTGTGGTCTCACGAAAGTATTGATTCATGTACAAGGTGTAGCAAAAAATAACACTTTTTTTAAATGGAACCCTATATTAAAATTTACATATTTGAAATCTCCATTCAAATTTACATACAAATAGGAGTTTGACTGAGCATAAATGATGAATACTCTCTTTGTAAATGTTATGGTTCTTTCAAATGCTTTGATAATGTAACACAAAATAAATGTGTCTATTCATATGGAGTAGGCCATGAAACAAACAAAACAATGTTCATAACATAATAGAATGACAGCACGTGTTGAATATAAAATTATCACACAAAAATCATATCAGACTAAAATTCGTAACATTCACGTGATGATGTCAGTGAACGTTATACCCACTTCTGAGTCCTCCTATGAATTCATTAAATATCTCCCACATATCTCGACTCTGGGCTGCCTAAGCAAAAATGAATGGCTTAAGTCAGACACCCTGTATAGCCTAAGCTTTTATTATTGAATAATATATTTATTTGTAGTGCGAGTATTACAGAAACGTCTTTACTAATGCTAATGTAGGCCTAATATAGTTCCCTAATTTATAAAAGAATTCATTTTCAGTTCTACGAGTGTAATGGATTTATATGGTTGAAGAGTATAGGCTTTATAAATGCTTACTTGCTTACTTACAAATGGCTTTTAAGGAACCCGCAGGTTCGTTGCCACCCTCACATAAGCTCACCATCGGTCCCTATCCTGTGGAAGATTAATCCAGTCTCTATCATCATATCCCACCTCCATCAAATCCATTTTAATATTATACTCCCACCTACGTCTCGACCTCCCCAAAGGTTTTTTTTTTCCCTCCGGCCTCTCAACTAACACTCTATATGCATTTCTGGATTCGCCCATACGTGCTACATGCCCTGCCCATCGCAAACGTCTGGATTTAATGTTCCTAATTATGTCAGGTGAAGAATACAATGCGTGCAGTTCTATGTTGTGTAACTTTCTCCACTCTCCCGTAACGTCATTCCTCTCAGCCCTAAATATTTTCCTAAGCACCTTATTCTCAAATACCCTTAATCTCTGTTCCTCTCTCAAAGTGAGAGTTCAATTTCACAGCCAAACAGAACAACCGGTAATATAACTGTTATATAAATTCTAACTTTCAGATATTTTGAGAGCAGACTAGATGATAAAAGCTTCTCAACCGAATAATAACAGGCATTTCCCATATCCTTTGCTGTGGTCGTGCCTGAGAATCAGTCCTATTCCGAGGCTTATTGTAAGGATTCGTAACAAGCTGTTTTTACAAGCTGTTGTTAGCCCTTCGCCCAACCCCCAAGCTGGAGGACCAATTATAAATGTTGTTTTAATTAATTGTTATTATGGCAACATGGCTTTGCATGCATATGCTTACGTTTGAGTGACTCATTTAAAATAATTTAAAACACCATTTTTGTAACTTTGTGGTCTATTAGGACTTAATGAACCCTTTCTTTCAACTTTTCCGTCATATGCAACTAATTTTTGTCTACTGGAAATATTAATATTACGAGTAGACTGTTTATGTTGCAAATTATTGTTACCAAACACACTAAAATTAGAAGGCTTTTATAACCAAGAGGTTAACTTTCTAAAATTCGTGACAGTGGACTCTAGTGTAGAATTTGGTAGCCTGGCTTTCACGTGTAATCCCACATCTACTGGGGAAATAGCATACCGTTGGAAGTTTGAGTGAACAATATTTCCTAACCAATAGAGAGAGGGCTTTCATACGAACGCTCTGTGTCGAATATTGTGTCATTAAGTGCATTTGTTTCGGTAAGAATAAAGAAAATTAAAGACCGTGCTGACAATGGCAGGTGTTACTATATGGAACACAAAATGTATTGTTCGGCAGTCATGGTGATAATTTGCTTCTTTTTTGTTGTTCGTTGAAATGTGAAATGTCACTTGTTGAATAGATGTAGTCGTCTTCACGCAAACCGCAGGCGATGCTACAACAAAACCCACATAGAAAGCATTCTAAATGGAACTCCGTATTCAGTGCCGTATTTTCACTTTTACTCTTCATCATCTGATGGCGCTTATGGTCAGAAGACTTTCGGATCCAATAAGCAACCCTGTTGACCTAACACGATGCTATGGACTTACGCGTTTAGCTTCTTAAAATATACTAGATAGCCTACGTAGTTCAAATGTTCAGTTTCGATTATTTCTTTCGAAATGTAAAGAATGAAAGTTACTTAAACTATTTTGCGCAGGTTATTGAATTTTTCCACAAATAACACTGAACAACAAATTTTTACTTTTTGTTTTGCTCCAAAATAAAAATAGGTGAATAGTACTAATATGTGTGCCCTAAATCTGAATTTAAAATTCAAACTGCTCCATCACGTACCATTTTCCGGGGAAAGTGAATTGTATTTTTTATGAAAAAAAATCGTTTCTTTTTATTTTTCACTGCTACTGTTAAAACTACAACAGACTAGGGATTCAAAATGCCTCATAATACTTTAAAAATAAGTATTACATAGAAAAATGATGTTACATAGCTTAAAACACAAAGAATACAACAGCAATAAAAATATTTCATGCGTATAATGAAAAAAATCTTGGACTTTGAACTTACCATTTAAAAGGATTGTCTGGATGACTTCCTTTTATAACTAGATCCAGGACTGTCTTTTACAAGAAACCAACTATAGTCTGCAAGCATGCTGGATGATGATCTTCCTTTACATCGCCTTTTCATTTCAGATATTTCTTGATGAAATCTTTTCCCATGCTCGTTCCTTATCGTTCCAAGGTTAGGTGGAAAGAAATTAAAATGAGAATGTAAAAAATGTATTTTGAGAGACATATTACACCCCTTTTTCTCATATGCACTTAACATGGTTTCCACAAGTTCGATGTAGTTGCCTGCATTAGAATTTCCAAGGAAATTTGAGGAAACATCTTTAAAAGCGTGCCATTCCATTTTTCTGTAACAGAAAGTTTTTCCTCAAAGAGTCAGCCGTAACTTTGCGAATTTGTGAACAGATGAAAATGCCCTCTTTTAATTTACCTTCATTCAAACTGGTAAATTTTTCTTTTAAATACTGAAAACCACACCTTTCTTTGTTCATTGGGTAGATCTCACTTTGAATTTATCATATTTACTGAATATAAGGGACCAATATCTGTTTATTTATTAGAAGTGCAAAAGAACATACCAACAACCATAAGAAATCGGAAATAGGTAATAAACTCATAAAATCATTAGATTTTGTTTTGGTTTACGACTCCCAACCCGCGCCAGATGTTTTCTGGGAGAGTGCTTACCGAAAAGTGAAATCATAGTATATATTAAAAATCTTACGTGATACGAAGAAAAAAGATGCATTTTCGGATTCAACGCATACCAAAACATAAGAGACACATTGTTTTAAGTCGGAGCAAAATTCTTATTGTTCAGTGTTATTTCACTAGATCATTTATTTATCTCTGCAAATGCAAATTGGTCTTATCGAGAGTGTATTAAATAGAGAGTTTACTAGTGTCCTAGATCATATATACCCAGATAGCTCGGCCTTATAAGCTTTGACGCTGACAACTTTTGTCAGGTTTACTAAGCTGCCATCTAGTTGTTACATAAGGAGTCACGTCATAATTTCCATTTGAATTGCATTAGCGACTATACTGCCACCTCGTGTTCGTTTACGGCGGACGGATGGCGATCCTGGCGGTTGTTCTCTTCAAAGTGCTGCCGATTTTAACATAGGAGTGAGCTATCTGTTACATGTATGATCTAGGCTAATGTCATGAGAAGAATTAGGACGATGATTATTTTGAAGCGTGGGTCCTGTAATCTGCCTATATTTCTGAAGCTTATTGAAAAAAGGCCTGTCCCATTAAAGAGATAAAACGTTCTTGTAGATCGGAATCGATAGAAGACGATGCGAATTCCGCTATGGTTTTACAATAAGACCAGAAAATGAGTGAAAATTTCGAATATGGAACATACAATGGAAATCATATTCATAACTTATAGTAAGGCGGTACTTTCCGAATATCTAGCCCGTTGAGTACCGTTTATGAACCCTTCCAAATTTCTGGTCATAGATGTGTAGGCCTATCTAAAATAAAGACTTCCTTCTCGTTGCCCTTTCAATACCGGTACTGAACAATTTAAGCAATTAATTACTGAAGAAATCCAGAACATTTTATATATAGTCTATATATTTGAGCACTGCACAGAATTTATAAGAGAGATTTGCCCAGAGAAATTAAAATATTTATAAGTTTATTATTAATCATTTCTGATATAGATATTGTTTTGTAAATCAAATGGCTCTGTTATTTTTAATGTATCCCTAGAATTACAAAAGATAATAAATTTGGCATAATAGGCCTATTAGATATCCTACTGCCAATTGAATATAGAAATATGGATATGTAAGTAAATTTCAACATTCAAAGTCATGCCTGTGGTTGTAATGGTTATTAACAGAAACTGAAATAAGTATTTAACAAATTAGTATCCTTTTCCAAGAAAATTAAGTAACAAGTATAGAAATAAGTTATATTTAAAATAAGTGAACTTACTAATTCTATGTAGAACACATTGCTATTTTCTAGTATGAGGTTCCGTAAGTCCAGGACGACAAATAATTAACGAACTTCGAGAAAAGAGAAATAATAGAAAAAGTAATAAAAATAAATTATTATTATTATTATTATTATTATTATTATTATTATTATTACTACTAATACTATTATTATTATTATTATTATTATTATTATTATTATAGCAGAAACAGCAGTAGGAGCAGAAGTACTGTACTAGTAGTAGTAGTAGTACAGTGAAACAGTAGTGATATTGTAGTAGTGTAACGATGTTGTCAATAGCAGAGATTACTGAGAGTCGAAATTCAAACTTGAAACATAGCGGTCATATTAGTCTATAGCTTCTTCGAGTTTCTTTCAGCGACAGGAGTCTTGATTATAGATCTTGATTACACACTTTTAACACTTTGTACCACTTAAGAATTTAGTTAGCCTATGATAACAATTCTCAGGCGTTAAACTGAAAAGAAAGTGATAAATTGCCTAGTTGACTAGTTTCGACTTCGTATCAGCCATCTTCAGAACTAGTGAGGTCCTGCTTCTTCCGGTTTCTTCAGTTGTTTTGCTAGGGGTGAAGCGTTTGTGTTTGGTAGTATGGAGTCAAATAGAGTGTATCTCCCAAAATTTAGTTGCGTTTTGAGGATGTGTTTTTGTATGTCTGAATATTTCGTACTGTTTTCTAGTACCAGAAAAACCAGAACTTAAAATGCACTCGAACAGTGCCTCATATTGTCCCATATCCCGCACCCTACGGTCAATTGTTGGTCAGTCAAGCAGAATAGTTTTTATAATAACTCCAACGATTAGGTTACCCTTCTCACCCCTTATTTTTTAGCTGAAGATGAAAATAGTACCAATCCACAAAACATTGTGAATTCCTTGAAACAAGCAATGGAAAAAGTCCAAGTAAAATATATTTCACTGTAGACGTATTGTCTTAAGTTAGATTTTGGAATAATAATAATAATAATAATAATAATAATAATAATAATAATAATAATAATAATAATAATAATAATAATAATGGATTGCTCGGCCTTATACGCTTTGGCGGTAACAATTTTTGCCAGGTTTACTATGCTGCCATCTAGTTATTACATAAGGAGTTTCGTCATAACTCCCACATCAGTAACTCTCAACTATATGAGTCACTAAATATAATGTTATTTAGTGATTATATTCAAAATGCCAGAACCAAATTTATAAAATCTGTAAGAACACGTCAATAGTTTAGTAATTTCTCGTGTTTAATGAATGAGTGATTTCTTGTAAAACACTTCACTCTTGGTGAAAGTGTTTGAATGTAAATTGTATTTTTATACTGAATCATGTACTATGTTACATACATCTTGTAAAAGGCATGGGTCCATTTTGCGACCTGGTACTTAAATAAATATACATTTCTGAAAAAAAATTAAATTAAATTGAATTGCTTTAGTGACTGTACTGCCATCTCGTGTTCGTTTACGGCGGACAGGTGGCGATCCTAGCGGTTGTTCTCTTCTGAGTGCTACCGATTTTATCATAGGGATGAGGTATCTGTTATATATTATCTAGGGAATAACTTAATGACAAATTGTACGCACGTTATGCTTTCTTACTAGTCCTATAAAATCTGCATGAATATTGTAAACACTCAAATAAAATCCGTATAAGAGAAAGAAAAAATATTTATGTAAGTTATTTTGTGATCTTAATAAATTGTGAATAAAAACTTCATGGCTGAAGCCGTATGTTTCCAGCAGTGTAGGACTTGCTTCTCACTTTTCGTAAGAGAAATTTCGCT
Organism: Periplaneta americana; assembly: GCF_040183065.1. NCBI lineage: Eukaryota > Metazoa > Arthropoda > Insecta > Blattodea > Blattidae > Periplaneta > Periplaneta americana. Next base: position 86,950,788 of record NC_091127.1, read on the forward strand.
TCATAAATGTTTATATTTCTTTCCTTGTTCGCGTTTACTCACATTAATATGAGGCAGAAAACTGGACTCACCTCACATTTTCGTTTGTTCATTATAATGAATTGGGTCTAACCGACATTAATATTTTATTGCATGTTTCTGTGTATTTTTTACTCCTCCAAGTCGGGGTACAAATAGGTTTTGTAACGTTGTGCATTGTTCAGGGGACCCCCTACCTATCCTATTACGAACTAATTGAATAGCACGAGGTAATTAGAAAGTGCATCCCGCTGGGAGATGTAGGAATGTGTCGTTATGCTTGCTGTGTGCTACTATAAGCTACATCTCCCTTCTGCAGTGCAGTGCAGAAGACATAGTGCAGAAGATCATACCAGTCTGTGTAATTCGCATTTCCTAAGTCAGTAAAACAATTGACAGATCTTCTCTTAAGGCGATGCGCTACTGAAAATAAACAAATTTTAACTAACTTTGCCATGTTTTTTTACGGTTTCGAGAAAATTTTTTCTCAATATCTTAATTATAAGTACATTTTTATATAATTGCTAGAAGTTGTGTTAATGCACGAGTTATGTATAACCAAAACTTTAAATTTAATTATCTAAAGAAATAAATTGTCTACGTCTTCAACAACAAGTTTTCATTTTATTTCTCAGTGGTTAAAGCTAGAGTGATGAAACTTGGCATACTTATTCATTAATATCTCTGTTGTGAAATGGAGCATTTGATTGGCTGTATTCAGCATAGTTTTATTACTAGAGAATTATACGTAATACAGTAGGCTTATTATATTTTTATTGATGTTTTAACGTTGAAGAAATTATATATTTTTTACAAAGACACAAATTAGAATAGGACATTAGCTAATGCTCCAATTCACAATATGGAGTGTTACTTTAAGAAAAAAATTAAATTTTTAATAGGATAATTTTTTTAGAAATAGGATTTTTACTAAGAAAATTAAAAAAAAAAGTTCAATTTTTTTTAAAAGTGTTTATAAGAAAAGATTGAAATTTACAATGTGTTATCACAGTCTAGTATATACAGTCACGAAACTTGAGTTGTGAGGGTGCTAGGAACAATAGACTGTGCCGGTACTATTTCGCATTGTCTGTAATGAGGCGATATTAGCGATCCTAGTGGTTAGGAACTATCTATGGATGCATATTTACTACGTATTGAGCTTCGTGACTTTATATACTAGACTATGGTGTTATTATGATATCGATATGCGTATTCAATAGAAATTTCAACTCTCTAGCTCAAAAATGGTAATTTTAGGAATTTCAGTAGCACATCGCCTTAATAACACGTAAACTTTTCCTCCTCTTTTTCCTTATTATTCTTTTCTTCTGTACCTCTTTTCCCTTCTTATTTTCCTGATCTTCGTTTCTCCTCTTTTCCTTGTTTCGTTTTATCTTCTGTCTTCCTTATTATTTTCCTCCCTTCTCTTAGGCCTATTCCCCTTTACCTTTTCATATTTATTCTTCCTTCATTTTCTAACACTTTTTCTCACCACTTCCTCTTTTCTTCTGGTTTGTCTTCTTGATGATTCTGTTCTGCTTCCTCCGTATCTCTATTTTCCTTCTTACTCAATTTCTTTCCCACTTATTTTGTTCTTCCTTCTTCCTTCCACTAGAACTTCTTTCTCATTCATTTTCTTTGTCATCTTCCTCCTTCCTGTTTATTTTCTCTCCTTTCACTTTCTCCTTTCTCCTTACTGAGTAACCTATATAGAGGACTTAAGTTATAGTTTTTGTTACGCATTTTCCACTCTTAAGAGGTTTACCTGTCTAATGCTTTTCCCTTTCGATACAGGCGATCTGCAAAAATATATATATTTCAATATTTTCATGGAAATATACATTTTCAGCATCTCTAAATCCGAAAAAGTCGCATTGGGCATGTTGTTTGCCTGTCTATTTAACTGTCTGTCTATAGAGAGATTTATTTTAACTATGAGACGTTTATATTTTATACAAAATCTTGAAATGTGTAATAATAATATTAATTTCTTACCATAACTAATTTATATGCCAAGGACAGTTAGGCTACTCTTTCCAATGAAAGATTACCTTCTATCGTTAGTCAGTTGTCAACTTATGCTTTGTATTGATAAGAGTTTGTCCATAAATTAACACTTGTCAGGTCGTCTGTGAGGGTTAATTTCTTGAAAAATGACACAGAATCTAAGTATAAAGAATTAAGACATTTTTACAGACTATGTTAGGAGAAAATCCACAAACGATTAGGGAAAACACGGAAATTTTACTTGAAGCAAGTAAAGCGACAGGTTTGGAAGTAAATCCCGAAAAGACAAAGTATATGATTATGTCTCGTAACAAGAATATTGTACGAAATGGAAACATAAAAATTGGAGATTTATCCTTCAAAGAGGTGGAAAAATTCAATAAGTTTATCTTGGAGCAACAGTAACAAATATAAATGACACTCAGGAGGAAATTAAACGCAGAATAATTATGGGAAATGCCTGTTATTATTCGGTTGAGAAGCTTTTGTCATCTAGTGTGCTGTAAAAAAATCTGAAAGTTAGAATTTATAAAACAGTTATATTACCGGTTGCTCTGTATGGTTGTGAAACTTGGACTCTCACTTTGAGAGAGGAACAGAGATTAAGGGTGTTTGAGAATAAGGTTCTTAGAAATATTTTTGGGACTGAGAGGGATGAAGTTACAGGAGAAAGGAAAAAGTTACACAACGCAGAACTGCATGCATTTTATCCTTCATCTGACATAACATTAAATCCAGATGTTTGAGATGGGCAGGGCATGTAGCATGTATGGGCGAATCCAGAAATGCATATAGAGTGTTAGTTGGGAGATCGGAGGGGAAAAAGACTTTTGGGGAGGCCGAGACGTAGATGGGATGATAATATTAAAATGTATTTGAGGGAGGTGGGATATGATGATAAAGAGTGGATTAATCTTACTCAGGATAGGGACAGATGGCGGGCTTATGTGAGGGCGGCAATGAACTCCGGGTTCCTTAAAAGCCATTTGTAAGTAAGTAAGTTTGTATAAATTTTAATTGGCGGCCGGGTAGCTCAGTTGGTAGACCAGCTGGCTACGGACTGGAAGATCCGGCATTCGATCCCGGGTGGTGACGGAATTTTCTCGTTGCCAAACTTCCAGAACAGACCCGAGGTGCATTCAGCCTCCTATAAAATTGAGTACTGGTCTTTCTCGGGGGTAAAAGACGGCCAGAGCGTGGTGGCTACCACACCACTTCATTCTAATGTCGAGGTGTAGAAAGCGTGGAGCTCTACCTCCATGTCCCCCAAGAGCTTTCATGGCATGTAAAGGGGATAACTTTACCTTTATAAATTTTAATTATGTGGGAAAACAAAGTAATATTAGAGAAGGATACTATCTATAAAGAGCTGTAGGCCCTGTCATCGGAATTTGTGAAAAATATCCATTACCTATTAACTTATACAATTTTTTATTATTTATTTATTATTTTTTCTTTACTTTTTAAGTAGGTTACTTTACGACGCTGTATCAACATCTTAGGTTATTTAGCGTCTGAATGATATGAAGGTGATAATGCCGGTGAAATGAGTCCGGGGTCCATCCCCGAAAGTTACCCAGCATTTGCTCAAATTGGATTGAGGGAAAACCTCGGGAAAAACCTCAACCAGGTAACTTGCCCCGACCGGGATTCGAACCGGGCCACCTGGCTTCGCGGCCAGCCGTGCTAACCGTTACTCCACAGGTGTGGACAACTTATACAATATAGACTATAAATGAAATAAAAATCTCTTTTCTTAAGATTATGAATGAATGATGAATTTTTGTATGCAGTCGTGAAAACAAAAATTATTAGTTCGGTGCGTAGTAAATTGTTATTTTATGCCTATTGCAAACATTAAGTTTTTCACAGCATGACAAGAGAACCGAATTGTTGAAAAACACGTAAAACATAGAACACATTACTTTTCTTTAACCGTCCTCTTGTTCCTCCTCCTCCTCTTATTTCACCTTCGTTTTTCTCTCTTTCCTTAAAGTTTTTTCTTCCTGTCTCTCGTTTTCTTAATTCTTGCCTCCATCCCCCTTTTTTCAAATGTCTCTGTTTTTATACTTTTCCTTACTTCTCCTCTTCTTTTCCTTCTGAGTTTTCACCTATCAATTTCTTTTTTCTTTTTCCATTCTCTCCTTTCTTCGTTTTTCCTCCATTTTATTTTCCTTCTTTCTGTCTCTCTTCTCCCTTTTCGTTTTCCTTTCTGATTATTTCCTTATTGCTTCTTTTCGTCCTCCCCACTTTCCTTCTTCATTATCTCATTTCCTTCTTTATCATCCTATTTCTGCTCTTCTTTTACTTTGTCTCCTGTTCGGTTTCAGAGATTCTCATTAGTTATTTGCCCCTTGCGATATTTCAGAGTAGCAATTTCTCATTGATAGCATTTCGAGAAACTGTTATGACACAATGATTTCCCTTTGCTCTCTTGATCGGTAAAGTGGCTGGTAATAATTAATGTAATGATTGTAAATCATATCGTGAATGGAATTGGATTATTTCGATAAAACCTAATACTCAATTCATTTATCTGTTCTAAACTCTACGTGATTTCACTCTACGATCTGAATAAAAACTTCAACGTAATATTAAGTTATTTACTTAAGGGGTTAGGTAAAACTTACAGCAATAAAATTTTGGAAATACTCAACATTTTTTCCTCCATTACTGCATCTTGTACCATAATGAAAATTAGTATGTGTAAAACACTGTCCTTCTACTATATCAAAAAAATATTTTTACGATTTAAAGAACTTATTTACATTTTTCTTTCAAAATTCAGTTCACTGTGCAGTAATGAAGCGTTTCCTACATAACTCAAAACTATCCAACATTCTGCGATGAAATTGTTTGTGTATTTATGCATGTCATATATACAATATGATGCAAGATCACTTCTATACCTTTGATAGAGTGTCTGATGAAAAATAAATTCATTTAAAAATGGTCAAATATCAGTATTTTATTCTAACACAATATAAAAAAATATTTATTAAGGAATGTAGTTGAAAGAGCATGATATTGTAAACATGAGTTTCAGCAATAAAATAAAAGTGAGAGAACATGAAAAAGTTAACAAGTTTATGAGCTATGAGGGAAACGCTTCATCACTGCAGAGTAAACTGCCACCATGTTGAATTTTGAAAAAGAATATATATATATATATATATATATATATATATATATATATATATATATATATATATATATATCATTTCTTTTTAAATCGTAAAAAAAAAATATATATATATATATATTTTTCAGATAGCAGAAGGACAGTGTTTTACACATACCAATTTTCATTATTGTACAAGATATAGTAATGGAGGAAAAAAATGTTGCATATTTCCAAACATTTTACTGCTGTAAGCTGTACCTAACCCCTTAACGATTAAGAAGCATTGTATTTAAATTCTACTCCCAATAATCTTGTCTCCATAGACTGGTATAAAATATAAGTGGGAAAAGATAAAAGGCTACTTACAGGCCTACGTAAGCCTATCTAGATGCAACGATACATGGAATATTTATGAAATGTCCTTAATCTCAACTTGCTTGTACAGATTAATATCATCCCATCATCTTATCCTAGCTAGTAATCTCTGTCCCTTTTCACTCTTTGCTTAAATGTGTAAAATCTGCTTGATATTTCATTACTCATTCTGTTTATGTGAATTGTTCGTGAAGCGCAGTATTTTGTTGTTTCATTCAGTGAGTGAAATATTTATAGTTTTTTTGTATTGCTTGATTTATTATTGATATTAATTTTTCTCCTAAAAGTGTCATGTACAATGTACAAGTTATTATAAACTTGTACAACATACTACAATCCTAGCAATTAAAAGTGAGGCTTACGTTGTTTCTATTGTAGTTGTGTGTTAAAACGGATGAGACATTATGAGGATAGGAAAATTGGCACTGTATAATCACAAGCAAAGATATATTGATATTTATTGCAAACGGTCTCTACAAGGTATCTGCTAATCTTGAAATAATATTAAACTTACGCCTTTAACGTCTAAAATTCAGAGATAGTTCCAAAACACCATTGTTACTAAAATTCTTTCTTGACTCACACACTTGTATATCACTAATGATTATACTTAAAACTTGTTGAATTAACAGCTATTAATAATGTACCGTGTTAACTATTGAAACTTAAGGGGTTAGGTACAGCTTACAGCAGTAAAATTTTGGAAATATTCAGCATTTTTTTCTCCATTACTATATCTTGTACAATAATGAAAATTAATATGTGTAAAACACTGTCCTTCTGCTATATGAAACAAATATTTTTACGGTTTGCTGCTGTAAGCTGTACCTAACCCCTTAAGAAGGTACTGTATGTTTGAGACTGTTACTTTTTAAATTATATTTTATTTACCAGAGATGTTAAGCCACTGATTATTAATAAAGTATAAGTTAATATTGTAGGAAACTGTGCATTATTTTGTTGCCACTAGGTTTGATTTTCCATTTGAGTTGCCTAGAATCAAAGCGCACTTTCTCCAAATTATGAAATATGGGATTAAGGTATGTTTCAGTGCAGAATTATGCAGAGAATGTGATAAGCTGCTCGTTTGGAGTCAAACTGGAAATTATCTTAAATAATAAAATCACCATGTGGAATCTAATTGCACTAGTTTTTCATCTTTCCTGACAAATCAGATTTTTTTATGGAGTGTAGTCTGATTCTAGGTGACTTATTTGTAGTTTCGATTTCAGTTCCGTTATAGGCCTATAGTTTATGTGAGGAATAATATTGCTTAAAAGTTTTCCAGATGTGACAGCTTTTTCAGCATGTTTTCTGCACATTCGTCGTGTCTAATATATGAGTGTTCAGGTATTGAAGCTATTGTTAAATCCTCTAAATATTGCAATTAAATTGTTTTGTAGATTCTGCGTTAGAAATTTGTAGAGCAGTATGAGGAAGCACCTCTGGAATACATCGTGAAAATTCTTGTGCCAACGGCAACATAATCAGGTCCATCGCACGAGGTTACTTGGTCATTAAGTTAGGAGCCGTGATGCTGTAGTATTAATAATTCAACAGCTCACTTTCTCAGGCACTGGTGTCCCCCTCTATGCATTACTCGTGATGTTAGACAGCACCATTGTCCTGCCCCCTGCCTCACTTTTTATAGTTCACCTTCATCAACTTAAATTAAGGTTAGATTATTGCATTTCTAAGAAAGTCGAAAGCGTTTTATGTGTATGAATTTTTACGATTTTAACTTTATTTCTTCAACAAATTGAGAATTCTAGCAAATCGAATTTTTGCTCTTCCTTGAATAGAATATAATTACTTTCCAAGGTGTTGAGAAATTAGTTTTATTATAGGTAATATATTTCACCTAAATAATTACTATAATAAAATTAACAGGTACGTATGTCATTTTCTGTCTTATAAACAAGTTTGCAAAATTAAATTCACTCAGTCAAAATTTATTTACACTTCCTTATTTTGAGACAAGCGTTATAGCACTTGTGTTTTATATCATCATCATCATCATCATCATTATCATCATCATTATCAGCTATAAAATTTTTACCATTCAGATATATTCCGTCACAAATTTCGCGTCATTAATTTGTTCAGATCTCTTACCATTCTCTCCTGTTCGGTCTCTTACTGGCTTCTGTTGTACAATAATTTTACAAAAGTTTTCACTATTCATTTTCTTTTGTGTAGGCTATTCAAACTAGTCTATATTTTAAATTTAAATATTGTTAGTTACTCGTAAATTAAATATTATTAATTTTTTATATTGAAACATTTCCATCTAGTCTATTCCTCTAAAGTCAGCAAGTGACGTCAAAAATCTTATCTCAGAAGACTAAATTCTTCTTTCATTTGATCTGTAGAATGAACATTTCTCGTTCCCATAAAATAACTTAGGGATTGTCTTCATTTTATATAAATTTGTTTTGTGTTAATCTCGTTTTTTCTCCTTAAAATTATTAAAACTTTTACCGTATACATCAGTTGAAATTTAATATGAATTCCCTTTAAAAATATAGGTAATTGAAGATTTTCGGTTGCTCTGTAGCTTTAATTATAATTTTCGTTACATGAGTTTTACTCGAAGGGTTCTTGATATAACATTCTTACATGTTTATTTATAAGTAGGCCCACTTTCGGGTTTAAGATCATTTGAATGTGACTGAAATAAGCATTTGGAACATGCAAATTTAAAAGTAGATGTACTCGTATTTATTTGTAGAATGCAATGAAGTTCACTTATTCTGTATGAATGTTTAATTTACAATTTATATTCACATTATTGATATAATCATGCTATTATTTTCCTTTCTCGTGTTTCATGAATGCAGAGCCATGTTACAACGAACAATGTACACTCTAAATTTATGCGAAGTGAAATACATGGTGATTGTAACGTAAAGAGAAAATATATTGGGAAAAAATTCCCTCAACAACGCATGATGTTGTAGGAGACAACAGAAAATAAGTTATGTCAATAATCTGAGTTCGTTTCTCACTAACATATCCTTGATTCTACATACTTACATATACATTTCTGCAAATACATTATTTTTCTCTAGAACAGTTTCCAGTTCTCGGTGAAATGTCAACATTCCAGGCGCAACGCAGAAAAAAACTATTGTGCGTTACTTTCCGATCTACCCTTATATACAGTATAGGCCTATAGCTTGGAATTCTTCTTAAATGTGTTTAATATTTAGTTCTTTTATTTCTCAATTCTTAATGGAACCTAATCTTAAACGTCCATTTTTATGTGTAAAAATGTCATTTCTGAAGTGTGTAAGAATGTAACTTCTGTTTTCTTAAGTATAGGGTTCGGCAAGAATATCCGAATTATTTTTAAATGAGACAACAAAGTTGTATTTTAATGTAAGTTGGTTTTTATTCCCTTATCGAAAAGAGACATTGCCATTTACTGATGCAGAAGAACAAAATTAAGGTTTGAAAATTATACCCTTCAAATGACGTCCATTTTTTTCTAATGTATTCCTGGAGCCTGACTCTGAAGTTCAGCATTTCACTGCCTACCACGTCTTTCACGTACGGTCGGTCCTTGGCCTTTCTGTTGACATACGTTTTGATGCTGAAGAAATCATTCTGAAATTGTATAACTTACCACCAATAAAATTGTATTACGGCTGGAAAAACGCCCATGTCGACCCATATTGAAATGTTGTCGGAACCTACGTTGCGTAAGAACTACTGAATCATTTGTTTTGAAAAAAATCTCCACGGCAAACGCCCGACGCGATGCGTTCCACGGATCCATTGCAACTGAAATTACATCAATAATGGCGTTCATTCCCTATCCTCCCACCGCTGCGCGACTGTCTTAACTAAAGTTACTGCCAACTTAAAAACGTCAGATATTTTTGCCGGAACCTGTATTATAGCAATTTTCCTGTTAACATATTCGTTTAGATTATAATCAATTCTAGACATTCATAGTGAACAAAACTGTCAGGTAATATAGTCAACATGCGCAAGATTATCGCTTCCGACAGCACTAGATAGTTGAAAGACAAAGAGCAGCAAACGTTCGTTTTCGAAGAAAAACAAATCTTCACTTCGTTAGAAATAGAATTCGCAGTACTGTATTTACATTTGCATTTGAGAAAATTAATACTTGAGCCACGAAGAAATCACTGAGTGGCAATTAAGTAAAAATAATTAATTTCCATTTTTGACACTGCTTTGATTAACCTTGCGAGATGTTAAATTGATATTACTGACATTGACTACTTCATAGTAGTCGTGTTAATATTCAATGAGGGTGGCGAGACCTCATATAACGAATAGGGTAAACTAGGGTCTGTTGGACAGTCGGGCATGTTGGACACTCCGTACTTTAACGTGTTACCTCGCCACTTGTGGGCACCACATTCAGCTAGAAGTCAATGACGGAAGTAGGCACGAGTGGGGCTACTTTCGTCATTGACTTCTAGCTGAATGTGGTGCCCACAAGTGGCGTGGTAACACGTTAAAGTGCGGAGTGTCCAACATGCCCGACTGTCCGACAGACCCTAGTTTACCCTATGTGATGTTGATATTATTTATTCACATCTTTTGATGTATTCTAGACGAATTTACACAAAGAGTTATACACGCTATACGTCAGATCAGATTTACTTTCCCTTTATACGAAATCTGAAAGAAATGTACGATTTACTGTATATCTAGATTTTAAAGAAAACACGCCTGATGTGGGAAAACAAGGTTTTCTAATCTCGTCTATCAGTCTGTTATTTCTCTGTCTGTCTGTATGTCTACCAATAGGTTGTCTAAAAGTCTATTCTCTAAATGTTTTACTCACCTTGTTTTTGTGTTGCTAGGCAACGGACGGTTTGTTCTTTTTTATTTGTTGTTGATATTATTTTGACTATTATACTTTTACTACGTCATACTACTTTTGACCAATAAAACGGTACGAAAGGACATCTTTCAACCAATCATTGCTGCTTATCGCACAATTTTATCGCGTCCCTAGCATTTGTTTAATTTTATCGTGTCCCTAGCATTTGTTTATTTTTATCACTACCCTAGCATTTGTTTCTTTGTTTGCCAACATTTCAAAATACATTGGTCTGGACGTCAAAAAAAAAAACAGAAAATTACAAACCACTCCAGTCGATACACAGCAATTTCAAATATGACTCGCTTTGGTATTCAAGAACAAGAATTAATAAAGACCACTGATCATAGCTATGCATCTTTCCTGAAATCCTATTTACAAATAAATGAAGAGCACCATTCGGAAATCCTGAATAAGTTGAGGAATACTCCATATACATCAACGAGTTTCACTTCTTTTACATACACGTCTAATATAACATCAACTGAACCATCAACCACTAAAACATTCAAATTTGAAAATTGTACTTTCAATAATTGTTTCTTTTAAAATTATTCATGTTTATTTTTTATTTCAACATCATTAATTAAAACTTTTCTTGTTCATTTCATCATCCCTAATTAAAACTTTTGTAACACTTGTTTATAATAAGTTATGTTATAGCTTCTGCTATTTGATATTATGAATAGTCACGTATCAGAGTAATACTAAGATTTATTGAAAATCATCTGTCAAGTGACGTTGATTACTGGGATCCGGATGATTGAAGTGGAATGCAACTTTTTAATAAAAATGAAACTGAATCAACAAAGCCTTCTTGACTAGTAATCGTCCACAGAGTTCAATGAAGAGTCCATAGTTGGCACAACTGATAACAAGAAAACAGCTAAACTTAACACACTACTGCCATCTAGCGTAATATTTGTAATTTAGAGATGGTACAATAATACGTTTGAAGACAGTTGTATTTTCGTAAGTCAATTAATATTTTATTGTATTTGAGTACTTCGTTACTTCTAATCTTCATATAATTTCTTCTAATCGTGTAATAGTCAATTAAATCCCACTCGAGTTTTGATTTTCTCTAGATAAATCAAAACCTCTAGTGAGATTACTGTTGAAAATAATACAAGAAGCATTCAACTACATTCCTATGGTGCGCGATAAAAAGGGCGTAAATTAGAAATTGGTGGTTTTGAGTTATGACCTCCATATGAATACAAAAAAATACTTTTTCAGAAGGGCATATGTCTATCCTGTTCCATAATGATGTAGACCATCAGATATCCAGATCATCATGATAGTATTAGTTCTCATTTCAAACTTTGCTTTTGCTCTACTCAAAACTAGCAATTTATGGCTTATACCTTTCTTACAGCCCACCATAAATGTATCCATTTTATAATGTATTATTGTATTGCAATGTCTTGTATGTATTATTTTCAGTGCCTTATTGGGACTGTACTATGACAGAATCACAATAAATTGGAGTGCTTTTGTTTTTCTTTTGGGAAAAAGCATGAGTGGAATTCAGGAGATGAAGAAATATTTCAGCGGTTCGGGTTGAAATCCCACTTAAGGAAAGTTGCTTGGTGGCAGTTTTATCCTGACTTTTCTCCAATCCACATAAGGACAAAGGGTAAATGTCGACAATTGTTCATCGAATTCATTTTGGAGTCTTTAAAGCTATCTTCACCCTCATATCAATAGGAACACTTGTTAACTTATGTGCATTGTACATAGGCCTATAAGAGAAGAGTCATTGTTGCTAATACACAAATTGCATTTACTCGAATGGGCTAGTGGAGTTATTGTTGCTGGAAACTTCCGATAGGATGTATCGGAACACATTGAATTCTACTTTTTCTTTTAAAAATAAAAAATGGGCTTACACAAAGTTCAGCAAAATAATTCATAAATGAACGCAACTTGACACTAGATCACTTAACAGTAACTTTTAAAATCACAAGCAGAATATCCGTAAGCTGGTTTGTTACAACTTGTGAACACAAACCTTGTTAGAGTATCAGGCATCGGTAACTTTTCCCTATGGTTTACTCTAATACCGAGGTTATAGAAGGGTGGATACCTTACTTCCCGCGTTCTTGAACATTGATGGTCTGTTTTCGTGGTACCTTAGTTGTTTATTTTATACAATGTATATATAGGCCTATATATATAAAACATGTATAGGCTATAGCCTATACATACCTTACATATACACACTATAGCATGTAATAATAGAACCGTTATGTATATATCAACAGCCTACATATACTTTATTGCAGTTGCGAGCGTCGTTAAATAAAACATAACATTTAACATATACTTTATTATAGGCTACTTTCATTCTTTCTACACATTTACTTAATATCGTATCATCATTGAGAGAAAGCATGAACATCCAATTCCAGGGGTTCGGTTCTATCTTACATGCATCCTTCTCTGATTCTTCTGAGGAATTTCAACCAACAAGATAACGTTACATGTAGCTGCATTCTTCAGTCATATTGTCAACATGGAGCGAGGTCGCTTTTAAGACAACACAGAACGAAAGAAGACAAAGTCACAAGTTCAGTCTTTGTAAAAGGAAATTAAATCTTCACTTCATTTTCGGGAACCGAACTACGAACCACTTAAGTAATTATTTAGTTGCTTATTCCTTACCTAGGCTTACATTTTTCATAATTTGTAAGACGTATAGAATATTGAATTCTGTGGTGAATTGTAATCAATCAATTTATTTAGTAATTAAGAGATAAAATACCCGCATAGATATGAAAAAGTGTTATAAATATATTTTTCTGCATTTTGCGGCTATATATTATCTTCAGTTCTAAAGAAATTGAATAATAAAGAATTAGTTCTGTGTATTAAAGGAAGTAGAAGGTAATTTATTGTAATTTTCAACTTCCGATAATAAATTTGTGCCGCTCTGCAAATTTCTGACATATAAATTAACGGCATATATTTATAGCCATCACCTTATGCTGAACTTACCATGACGTACTTAATCATTTCGATGTAGCGATTCTGAAATATTGTTGGTGCTTGCATCGCGAACAAATAAATATATTTTTCAATTAAATTTAGGTAACGTTAATTAAAATTTGCACTTAAGCCCTCGTTTCTGGAGTTATGTGTATATCCAGCATTTAGAATATCGAAACAAAACACAATAATGTAGGCCTATCATGTGTCTATCTGTCTGTCAGCCTGTCTGTGCATCTATCCATCCGTCCGTCCATCCATGCATCCAAATTTCACACTACAACGTTATACATTCTACACCTAAAGCCAGGGTGCTGCACTAAAATAATTTGAGGAAAAGGGAGGCCTCATCCAAAAGGCTGAGAAGCACTGAATCAGAGTGCAGAAAAAGTACGGGAGATCCCGACTGCGCGCAGACCCAAAATTTTACCTGCTCTGAAGTGGTCAACTGCGCGCGCGGCCACTTTTCGAAATAGATCAACTGCGCGCGGTGGTCAAATTTTTTAGTTAAGTCAACTGAGCGCGGAGGAAAACACAGTTAAGTTGGCACTACAGCATTTCCCTTCCCATTTTCAGAGACTTAGGACTCTCTATGACTGCAAATAGACTGCAAAATAGACCTTCTGGCCCGATAAATACATTTCCTAATGTTAGTAACATCTTGGCTGGAAATATCGAGTCCATTGGAGGCAACTTCTTTACGAATCAATTTTAAAGGTCTCTCACATAATTCAGTAATAGCCTTCCGTTTTACACTATTGGAAGTTACTTGTCTGTTTAAGTTATCAATAGCTTCATGGTTATGACTGACTTCGTTAGTAAACAGAATGTGGATTGAAGAATCTTTTAAGTAATTACGTGACTTACATGTTTTCAGTGTACAACTCCACGCTACTCCACGTTGTGTTTCTCTGTCTTTCCGAAATTTATTTCTTCCTACAATGATCAACTTATGGCCTCTTTTACTTGTCATATGCATTACAGGAATGTTACAATCCATTTCTAACTTACTAATCACATACAAGGAGTAGGAACTGGCACACACAGCACGCCATTTTATACACTCGGAAAAACTGACTAATGATAAAGTGCTACCAACAGTTTTGTACAAACATTACCAAGTCGCAAATAAAACACTCGCGCGCAGTCGACCTGTTTACAGCATAACTTACCTCATCTCACGCAGTCGACCTATTTGTTGAGGTAATGCTGAACCTGCTCTCGCGCAGTTGGGCAAACAGTAAACCTTTTCGCGCGCAGTCGGTACACAGCCAGAACGTAATATGAAACTCTGTATCAATTTAAAAGATCATCATCATCATCTTCATCACGGCATAAGCCTTGTGGCTCGTTCCGTCTTCAAGAAAACTGATCCGACCATCTCATCCGTGGCCTGCCGACATTTCTTCTACCTACAGGTTTATATTTATTTATTATTTGTGGTATACGATCTTCATCCATTCTTTGTATATGATCTTGCCATCTTTGTCTGTATTCAATGATTGTTTCATTTAGACTCTGAATTTCCAATTCTTTTCTAATATCTTCATTTCTCTTTTTGTCTATGAGTCTATAACCTGCCACCTGTCTCAAAAATTTCATCTCAGCAGCCTCTATTTTCTTCTGTTGTGAGATAGTCAAGACCCAACTTTCACACCCATAAAGCAAGGTTGGGATCGCCATTACTTTGTAAAGTTTTAACAGTGTTGCCCTATTACAATTTTTAAAAGTTCTTTTTATTGTACCACATAGTGTTTGGAATTTGTTTAATTTATTTTGCACATCTCTATTGCCGGTATATGACACAATGTAACCAAGATAATTAAAATCACTTTGTTGTTGGATGGGTTTATTATTTATGCAAATTTTTGCTCTTAACAGATCTCTTCCTTTAAGAGCCATTATTTTCGTTTTTTCATATGAGATTTGAAGATTATATTCACTTGTAATATTATTTAATTCATGTATGGCTCTTTGTAAATTATCTTCCGAATCTGCAATTAAGATCTGGTCGTCAGCAAACAACAGTGTATCAATGTTTCTCCCTTTTATTTTAAAATGTGTTTTAAGCATAATCTGCCATCGTACAACTGCGTCATTAATATATATATTAAATAGGGTAGGCGATAATGGACACCCCTGTCGTACTCCTAAATTAATCTCTATTAAATTATCCTCTTCTATGGATTTCTCCAATTTAAACTTTGTATTTGTATACATACTTTGTATTACTCTTATAAGATGTTGAGGAAAACCGTTTTTAATCATTATTTCCCATAGCAAATTTCTTTTAACTTTATCAAAAGCTTTTACATAATCTATAAAAGCTATTAGAGTTGGTAGGTTATATTCTCGTCGTTTCTCCATAAGTTGTGTTATCGTGAAGATACAGTCATTGCAGGAACGTCCTTTTCTAAATCCATTTTGTGAATCATGCAGTATAGTTTCTGAGATTGGAGCAATTCTTTGTGTTATAATTTTTGCATAAATCTTATAACCTGAGTTCAAAAGATTGATTCCTCTATAATTATCACATTTAGTTCGATCTCCCTTTTTAAAAATCGGGCATATCAATGCAATATTCCATTCTTCTGGTAAATGTCCATTTTTCCAACACATATTAATAAAGTTCAAAAGCCTCGTTTGGAATTTAATCGACGCATATTTGAATAGTTCCATATTCAAACCGTCAGTTCCTGAACTTTTTTTGTTTTTGAAGTTTTCTAAAGTTTCTTTTAGTTCATCCATACTTATTAAATCTACATTTTCATTAACATTTGTTATTACTAATTTATCTCCTCCTGGATCAGTCCATAATTTCTTATAATATTTGTTCCATTCTTCATTCTTAATTGGATTATGCTGTAGTCTATCTTTCTCATTCTCATTTAACTGTTTTAGAACTTTATATACTTTCTCTTGTCGTCCGTGTAGGTCGTGTTGTAAGTCATTCACATATTTATTCCAACTTTGTCGCTTTATTTTCCTCACTTCGCGTTTCACTGCAGCATTTAACCTCTTATATTCTGTTCGGTTCTCTGTTGTTTGATTACTTAGGAACTGTAAATATGCTTTTTTCTTTTCATTTATTATGTTCGCAATTTCTTCATTCCAAACTTTGAGTCCTCTATTTTTATACTTTTTTGTCCTCTTACCCAATACTTCTGATGCAGCCTTTATAGTTATACGTTTAATTTCTTCCCATTCTGAATTTATATTATTACTTATTGGTCTTTCATCTATATATTGATTAAGTCGCTTCTGATACAGTTGTAGTATACTTTCTTCTTGTAGGAGATGAACTTTAAAAGTTTGTTTTGGTTCATTTATGTTTCTTTTAATTTGTTTCCATCTAGATGGTATTGATATTCTTGATATTAATAGGAAATGATCTGTACCCACATCATATCCTCTGTACACTCGTGTGTCTTCTACCAGTTTTGATACTTTTTCATTTACGATCACGTAATCTATGATCGTACGGCTATCTCTAGCACTCCAAGTATATTTATGTATATCTTTATGGCGGAAGAATGTATTTGTGATTTTCAGTGTGTTATATAATGCAAAATTTCTTAAGATATTTCCATTGATATTGATTGTGGGTTCTCCATTTGTTCCTATAATTTTTCCAATTGGTATATTTCCTATTCTGGCGTTTAAGTCTCCTGCTATAATTATATAGTCATTTTTATTTGTTTTATCCAATATAGTTTGTAGCTGATCGTAAAATTCGTTTGTATCTTCCAATCTCCCTTCCTCTGGAGCATAGCATCCTATTATTGTCATTGGTCCTCTAGGTGTTTTATATCTCAGTTTCATTAAGCGTTCATTAATAAATTCATAGTTCTGTATTTTTGTTTTCCATTTTTTCTTCAATAGTATTGCTATTCCTGCCGACGCTCTCTTATTTTGTGGGACTCCACTATATAACATTATATAATCTTCCAACTCTACAGATCCCTTTAATTTCTTTTTTGTTTCTGGGATTATTGCTATATCAATATCTGCTTGTTTAAGTTCTTTCTGTAATTCTTCTTCTTTGTGACATATACCTCTTACATTCCAAACACCTAATTTCAATTCTTCCGATATTCCATGTCTTTTGTCCTTTTTCTGAGCTTGGTTCGTCATAATGTTTATCCGGCCATTTCTGTTTCCTTGAAGAGACTGAGTAGAATTAACTGTCCTCTGGACACGTTACCAGCGTGAAGCAGAGTAAGACTGTTGCTGGGATTGCCAGCTCATAGACTAACAGTCACGTCTATCATATGTATCATCCCCATATGAAGGGCTGCCTCTTCCGCCGCTGTGAATGTCGCCGTTGAGGTCTTCACCCATTAACCCCGGGCATGGGAAACTAAATTATATATTTAATACAAAATAGTCTTATATTTAAATTTTAATAGAACAGCTTTTAAAAAGTATTATTATTAATTATTATTATTATTATTATTATTATTACTACTACTACTACTACTACTACTACTACTACTACTACTACTACTACTACTACTACTACTACTACTACTACTATTTTGTTTGCAACCTCCCATTAAATGCTCTGCGAACCTCCAGGGGGCCGCGGCCCTTCTGTTGATAATCACTGATCTAAATTATTTAGTTGGTTGAAGCTATTCTTTAAGAATAAAGGAAGAAAATCTTTAAGCTTTACATAATGTGAGCACATAATAATTATAAAGAATAAAGTTGTTACAATCAATCTCTAACTTATATCAAATTGCTTAACATAACTCCAAAAAATTCCTCTTATTTGAAACAATTTCACAAGAAACACTAAATTGCTAATATGCCTGCAAATGTTCGCACACTTATTCTGAAAACTATTGGTTTCGCGCTAGCCGTGAAACGAGATATATCTTTCAGGAAAACAACTACGCATTTGTGTTATGAAAATCTGTCTCAAATCAGTACTATTGTGGCCTTCAGAAATAACGACGGATTGTTGCGAGCTTCCTCACGTTAACTATCGGGTGCCGGAATGATATGTAAGAAAATAATATGTCCTTCACTTAAAATATTTATTTTAGTCATTTGTTCACAAGAAGTGAAATGCAAATGAACATTACGAGATTGCAAGTTATTTCACTAATACTAATCTGTGTTAGTGATTGAAGAAACGCTTCACCTCTGTTCTAATTATTTGAACACTGTGTGAACTACGATTAAATCCGTGGTTATACATGACATAAATAGAGATGTAAGAATAAAAATAAAGTACATCGTCATCATTATCATCATCATCATTAACTTCAAAGACTTGGGGACCCCTGCTATGCCTTTTTGAACTTTAGGAATATAAGGTGAGTTTTATAATGTTGCATATTATTTTTTTCATTTCATTTATTATATTCCATAGATCTTACATTAGCAATGAAGCTTAAAGATGTGGAACAAGTCAAAATTTTACAAGATTACAATTACAATTTTCTACAATTTTTTTACAATTTTCTATAATTTTTACAATTTTTTGGCGAGATGTAATGAGATGAGATGAGACCGAGGATTCGCCAAAAGATTACCTGGCATTTGGCTTGTGGTTGGGGAAAACCTCGGAAAAAAACCCAACCAGGTAATCAGACCAAAGGGGAGTGAAGTGAGGCTGAGGACTCGCCATAGACCATCCGGCATCAGTCCCACGCCTGGAGAAAACCTCGGAAGAAAGCAATCAATGAGACCAAACGGGGGATCCAACCCAAGCCCGAGGGCAGCTCCGAATCAGCAGGCCAGCGAGTTTGCCGACTGAGCTACATCGATGGCTCTACTAAAAATAGCCTATGCAATACATAGCCAATCAGAGTATTAAATTTACAAATCCAAACGATTATTCACCAGTTGAGCTATAAAATATAATACATAGCAAGTAAGTTAATTCAATTTAAAGGCATAAACAATTAAATCAGTTGAGATATACAGAAATTGAGCCGTTCAGAGCAGAAGTGGTGTAAGTCAAAACTGGATAATGATGGTTAAAGTAAACATTCTGTAAAATACAGCTCAAAGTAGTAATTAATATTCAGTTTATTTAAGCTATTAGTAGTCAGTGGATAGCAAGAAGAACATATTAATTGCTACCTTGCGCTGTATTTTACAGAATTTTTACTTTAAACCTCATTACCCAATTTTGACTTACACCACTTCTGCTCTGAAAGGCTCAATTGATAACACGTATCATGCAAATTACTTCAAATTACAAACATAAACAATTCATCAATACAGTTATACAGATTACTATTGAGTTTAAAGCATACACAATTCATCTGCCAAACTATACAAATTAGAGATGAACAACGATCGAGAAAACGAGACCAACAGCGTCCGCAAAACCGAAAACTCGCACGAAAATGTTGTATTACGTCGCGTCCTTGACGTAAAGACTGATTGTGAGTCTTCCGAGACTCGATATTGATCATCTCCCGAAGTCCCGAAGTCAGCAGTTGTTTATACCTGACTGAACTTTTATCTACTTTGGCAACTGTTATATATGTATAACAATCAAGTAGCCTATTTGAAACATCTCTACCTTTCAGTGTATAATAATCCATTCCTCAGTCTTTATTTAATTACTAATCCCTTATTAAAAGGCTAGAAATTTTCTTTTCATATGTGATGTTGGTAACATCTTGGCAATCTCAAGTAAAAAGATATTAATGTCATGTTTTAAGTTTCTTAGAAATGCAAATTTATTTGAGAATTTTTTTTCTATTTATATAACCATAAGATATATCATATAATAGAACCAGAACTTTTTTATAACTAAGATACTGTTCTGTTTTGTCCTTTGTCTCATTTAAACATTTATAATGTTATATATTTCAATGATGTATGTTATTCAAAGTTACGAAATCTTTCCACGCCGACCAAATGCTATTTCGAGAATGACGAGCGAGACTCGAAGCGCACGAGAATGACGAGACGATACTCGAAAGACAAATGCAGCGAACACAGCGAGCGAGAGCGGCAGTTAGTTTTGTTCATCTCTAATACAAACATATGCAATACATTAAATTTGTTGTTGATGTTATTAATCTTTTACATTTTTTCGATCTCTTGTAACCCTGGATCAGTAATTCAAAAGTACCGATATCTTGGATATTTCGCACACTCTAAACAAGAAAGTATAAAATTTAGAGCTAGCATTTTTATAACAAATATAGAAAAGGAAATAGGTTTTACTCTTAAAAAATCATGTAACATATTACACATATAATTTAAGACAGATAATTTCCAGAAATTGTGGATTGTAGGAAGACTGCGAAACGTATGTGATACGACATCCTTTTCTGTTGAAACGGGCATCATTGTAACTTTCGTGAAGGATGATGGCGATATTAAGTTTATCTTTTTATGTCCACATAATTACTAATTAGATGTACCAGCAGCATAAATAATAGTGCTTTAAAATAGCATCCTCTCATTTCGCGGAATTCCTTAACTTTAACGCTTGTATTGAGGAAACATCATTAGCTAAATAAAATCCTGATTTTTTAACAGTGTACTATTTCTGTAATTAAAATAAACAAAACTTAAAGCAGACATTAAAGAAATGTTTGCGTGAACGTAAAGACATTCATGAAGCATAGTTCGGGAACCTCTGTTATGTGAGATAACTGAACAGAGAAGCCATAATAAATTATAATGTGATTATGGTACTGAAGTCTGACTCATCATGAACTGAACATCTTACACAAAATTGTTCCTTGCGACTGACCTCTATGTTAGTTCACAAGAAATAAGATAAGAGCACTTTTTTATCTCAATTTTAACGAATTCTTATGCTTATGAGTCATATGAATAGATACTAAAATTAAAACGAGCTATTTTCTTAGCGTTAAGTTATCAAAATTTAACACAGTCACCATAGAACACACCAGATAAGTTCAATCCAAGCTCACTGGGATATGTAACAGGGGATAATGCGTGATACTTCATGTTGGAAAATAGTAGGCCTACAACGGAAATTGGAGGGCTTGGCAATAGAGTATCGACTGACACTCTGTCAGTTAATACTGACCTTTTGTTTAAGGGTATTGATTAGTTTTACATGCCTTAACTACGATCAACTTATTGATTTCTTATCATCATCATTATAATCATTTTCAATATCTTCATCTTTCTCATCGGTTAACCCTTCATGGCTTGTTTCATGTCTTTTAGCCTGTTCATACCTTTTCTTCAATAGTATATCTAGGTCTCCTTTATATTTTATTCATTCATTCATTCATTCATTCATTCATTGTGTTCTGCCCAAGGGCACGTCTTTCATTGCAAACCCAGCATTCTCCAGTGTTTCCTATTTTCTGCCTTCCTCTTTGTCTTTTCATATGATCCATAAGTTATATCTTATGTCGTCTATAATATGATATCTTTACTAATGGTTATTATTTTTGGGTCCTAAAGATTAACAGCAATTAATATTAGAGGAGAAAAATTCGCCCCGGCGCCAGGGATCGAATCCGGGTCCTTGGTTCTACATATCAAATGCTCTCACCATTGAGCTACGCCGAAGTCCAATCCACAGCACCGGATCGAACTCCCCTCCTCCAGTGTTTTTCCCTTTGTTACCTGACTCCAAGTTGGACATGTGTGTTGACATTTTAGTAAGTCAACTGCCATTATACAAGGAGCGCACTCAGTTGAGTGACTTAATGTTACCATAACAGATATATCTGTAGGAAACAAAAAATAATAATCGTTAGTAAATTCTTCTAGCAACAGTGCATATTTCTGTACAGATTAGAGTGCATATTACTGTGGAATTCCGGCCATCAAGTCACTCAACTGAGTGCACTCCTTATATAATTGCAGTTGACTTAATAAAATGTCAACACACATGCCCAACTTGAAGTCAGGCCACAAAGGGAAGAAGACTGGAGGAGGGGAGTTCGATCCGATGCTGTGGATTGGACTTCGGCGTAGCTCAATGCTGAGAGCGCTTGGTACCGGTACGTAGAATCAAGGACCTGGGTTCGATCCCCGGCGCCGGGGCGAATTTTTCTCCTCTAATATTAATTTGATATCTTCTTCTGTCCCGAACTCTTCTCCCGTTCACCATTTCTTTCAGTGCATCTTTCAGAAGGCAATTTCTTCTCAACCAGTGACCCAGTCAATTTCTTTTCCTCTTCCTGATCAGTTTCAGCATCATTCTTTCTTCGCCCACTCTTTCCAACACAGCTTCGTCTCTTATTCCGTCTGTCCACTTCACACACTCTAACCTTCTCCATACTCACATTTCAAATGCTTCTCTTTTCTTCGTCGTAATGTCCATGTTTCTGCCCCATACAATGCTGCACTTCACACAAAGCACTTCACTAGTCTCTTCCTTATTTCTTTTATTATTTAATATCAATGAATGGTAGGTAGTGTAGCATTTTTAAATATATTCGGACCTTTTACTTCTACAATTTTTAGCGATAGGTCTATGTATTATTATCTGGACATTTAATTGTCTGAATTCTTAATATTTTATGACCAAATTGTGTGTATAGTCTACATTCTACATGGACTACAGGAAATTTCATTAAAGAATAAACTCTTCGTAACTGATCTGCATCAATGTCCATGTAACTGAGTGGTATTACTGTAAACCTATATTGCTTTATCATTGTATATTTCCTTAGTGTTAGTTCTACATCTCATCAGAAATGCAATAAAGGTGATAACAATAAGTAAGTTAATATTTGAACATTATCTGTTGACAATACCGTCCGTAGGAATTATGAGTTTCTACAAATGTTTTTTGTGAGGGCCTCTCTCCTCGCTAATATTTTAATGAATGTTGAAATTCTATAATTTAAATACAATACTAGGACAAGAATCTAATGAAATTTTATTATAATGTCTGGAAGGTAATTTTGTTTATTACTGAAACTGAAATATTACTTGAGCAAGAGAAATAAAGAAAATCTCAGTCAGTAATTTCTACACGTTTAAACCAGTTTCACAATCAGTAAAACATAAGATGTAATTAAAAATTGCAAGCATACTTTAGTGAAAATGTTTAAATCATATTTTAGAAAAAAATAATATGCAGATTAAATCAGTGTAGTGTAGCGTATAGTAGTATCCTAGCTGAAAAAAACACATTTCTAGAAACTCTTAAGAAGTAGGTTACTTTAGTCTTCACCTGTCTAATTCTAATGTCTGAGATTTCGAAGTAGACAGCATTTTGAGTCGCCTCACTTGAGGAGATACAAACTGTTTTGTGACCTCACTGAAGTTTACCTTTGAAGCCAGTTAACACTCAATGAATAACAATTGCTCAATTTTTCTTGACCTGAATATGTTCGCAAATCATTCAGTTTACTGAACCCATATTCACGAGATTATACAGTAACAGAGAGAGTGACGAAAGTCTTAAATTTGTTAAAATATAATTACTATTTCAATAATATTTGATTTAACAAAATTATTCTTCTTTCGTGTACATAAACTTTTGAAGATATTTTGTGTCTTCTGTTCTTAAAAAATCTGTAAAAACTGGGCGGCCACCCAGTGTCCGGGCTCCCTCCCCCCACTTTCGTGTTGTCCTCTTCTATCGACAGCCTTACTGTTGACTTAGTTTCCAAGGGCGCGAGAAGAATCAGGAAGGGGGAAAGATTAGGAAGAATAGGCCCTATGTAATATGAAATTTAGTAAGAGGAGAGGACGATGAAACGCCAGAAAATAAAAAAGGAAAAGGAGTAAAACAAACAGAAAACCTAAAAAAGGAAGAAGACTGGGGAATGAATGAAAGAATTGCATAAAAGACTTCGTGTTAAATTACATCAAAAAGTGTATCAAATCAGGAAAGATAATAGAGAGGTAATACTTTGGACATTAGCCTTTGATTTTATCTTCAAAGATGACGAGACAAAGGTAAGAGAAAATAAAAGGTAAAACAAAACAAAAAATAAACAAAATGAGAGCTAATATGTAAAACATGTCAAGACAAAGAAGGATATTGAGGGAAATTAATTATAAACGATTTAAAAAATAACTTGAAGTTAATTTTTTTCGGAAGGCATACTAATTTCAGAAAAAATGATAAAACCAATACTGCATTTCAAACTCAGTAGCTGATTTAATCTTCAAAGAGCACGAAAGAGGAGGAAGAGAAGAAATAATGCAAATTAAGAGGTAGAAAAGCAGAATGGAAGAGAAGAAGATTGAAGAAGAAATGTTTGTGAGTTAATAGGGGAGGAAAAGTTTATGATGAAGAGGAAAAGGAGAAACAAACAAGAAACCAATTATATAACATGTGAGTAAGGAATGAACTAGTAAGGGAAGAGAAGAACAAGAATAATTTATACAGAATGCGAGTTGGAATATTGAGAGGAAATATAAACTAGAATAATTATTTATGCAAAATGTGGGTTAGGAGAAGAGAAGAAAAAGAAAAAGTAGGTAAAATGAGTGAAGAAGAAGAGAAGAAGAAAAAGAAGAAGAAGAGGATGAGGAGAAAGCAGACGAAGAAGGAATAGATTAATAATGACTAGAATATATTAATTGGGATTTTCATGAAATGACTGGAATTTCGCAAGTTAAGGAAAAAAAATCACACGATATAAAACTTTACAATACTAATTGTTAACATAAGTAACTAATTTATATTGCAAATAAGCACATTATTCTCTTAGCTTCTTGTATGTGTATGCGATACGCCTACAAAAGTTTCTGACGAGGAAATTGAACCAGTTCTATCATCAAGACACGCCTCACCAAATTTTCTCATGGAATTCATAATGGTAGGAACTTTTTGTGACAGTGCTTGGGGGCGTACATTCTACCGTCTTATCAGATTAAGTGGAATAGGTTCGTAACAGTTAACATATGCGTCTACTGGTATTACACAATTGAATATTTCTGTCATTATTGCTCCACCCGAGACTAAAGAAATTTATTTTAATACCATAATTATAGACTTCAAACCAATTCAAACAAAAAGCATAATGCGTACATTTTCTCATTATCTAATGCACGTAATGACTGCTAAGTAATTATTTTTGAGAAGTTTATTTCTATTAAATGACGTAATTCTCAATTAGGTTCTACTAATATTTTAGTAACAATTAAAAATTAATCCTTAGTTTGTCATAAGTATTGTTGTTTAGATTGTAATCCTGAGTAAATCCTCTGATTATTATTATTGAGATTCTATATGTTTAAAAATACGTCAAGTGATTGTATTTATTTTCTTATTAGTAGTAATAGATATAATTACATCAACTGGCATCTCTCGTATCCTAGCTTCTTCTTATATACAAGGTGGAAGTAATAATATAATTGTGCATATTTTAACACTTTATTCCTTGGTTAGAGTACAAGAAAAAATTCTAAGTCTATATTAGTTCCAAGTGAATAGATTTCTCAGATAAAAATAATTTTTTCCCTAAATATTGACATTAGTCGATAAGTAGCCTATTATCGGTAGGATTCTGATTTTAACTCTTATCATTAGAGAAACCTACCGAATTGTGCAAAGAGAGCGAAAAGTCCCTGTAGGGCTACACCTGTTTATTTTTGCTACAAAACAAATCTGTGCACGAAAATTATGTCCTTGTTACTCGTATGACATTAGCGGACGTATTTCGAGGAGTGATCATGGTGGGAGACTGGCTGATCTAAGGGAAACCATAACACACGGAAATTGCCAGCCATTCCAATAGTGCAAGATGGCGAGGTGAATACGAGAGTTCTTAGTGTAAGAGCCTTGTGGCTTCCGTGTAGTTTAACGAGAATCCACATGTCGGAAAAACTATGAGTAACAGTATGCAGTCATATGCCATGCTCTTGTTCATAATCCTGCCTATTTATTCATTGACAATCACGGGGCACTTCAACAAGTTACCTCTGCTCGGTGGCGTCTTACCAATACCAGCCCTGAAATCCTGCATGATATTACTCATAGTTTTCAGGTGTGTGGTCGCTCGTGAACCCACACGGAAGCACAAGCTCTTCTCCATACTAAAAACTCTCGTATTCACCTTTCTAACTTGCACTCTTGGGATGACTGGGAATTTTTGTGTGTTATGGTTTCTCTCAAGCAGAGTTGCCAGATGTGGCTACTTGTCGCCATTCTGGCGTCTTTTATTTTCCTTGTGGCGACGAAAATTTCCACTTGGCGACCTGGCTACTTTTCTGGTATCTTTAATGTTAAAATTATAAAAATAATTTAATTAAAAAATTTTTTACAAGACTGACTGTGATCCCTTGTACGTAATATTCTTCAGAACGTAAATATTCGCCAGTAATTGTATTCCCTTAATTTTCAAAAGATAGCAGATTAAAGTTCAAGGTTGCATAGAAAACTTCCCCAGGAAATGACAGGGGGATCTGTGATTTACAACGACGTCTTTAATAACATAATTAAGTGCAATTCGGGGGTTTAGAGTCATAACGACGTATCTACAAAATTCATGTTTTGAGATAAATGCAAAAGAAGTTTTGCAACAACTGAAACACTATCACTGTTATCGCCTATGTTATTGTGTGCGACATATGTGATAACTCATTGTTATTAGAGTATGTTTACATCCGCTCAACAATTTTTTTGTGTTTAAGCTAAGTGTTACATAAGAAAAAAAGGACTGTGTTGTAGATACGTTGTTTTGACTTTAAATAAACTGTCCTTTTAGCAAGTTACACTTGATTTTAATATTAATGGCAATAGAAACAATGCACTGAAGTATTTATATATTATTGTTAATTACATCTAATTATTGTGAAACAAACAGTTTTATAAGTCTTTCTTCTAATATTGATTAACAAGGTGCTGGATAATATGCCAAAATGCTTAAAATACTGAACTGATGGCAATAGACCATAATTTACCATAACAAAGTGCAATGACTTTTACACAAACCTGTATTACTGAAACAATAGTAAAAAATTGTTATACTTAAGAAGGAATAGTCCTCAGTGATAATAATAATAACAATAATAATAATAATATAATTCGAAGCGCTACAGCACTTTAAGGGTCCAGACCGACCAGCCAGCTGCTGGCCTCAAGCACAGATGCTTAAGCAGAGGTGGAATCTAACTAGAATAGAGGTATCGTGTGATTAGCACGATGATCCCCCTACTAGCCGTTATAGCTGGCTTTCTCAACCGGATTTCTCTACTTATCATAGCTCTCCAAGTGTATCACAATGCTGATTATCATCATCATTATCACCATCATTAACTTTCGCTTCTTTCCCGTCTATAACATCATTTATTAATTACTTATAGCATTGTGATGATACTGGTCAGAAATAATCCTCATATTGCGTAGATCCAGAAGATCTTTCAGTTTTTGTTTCTGAATAGGAGCTGGAGAGAAAACAAAGGCTGAAGTGTGAAAGAAACTCGCATTCTTGTTTTAGTTCTGCTGATTAGTATTCTTCTAAACTCAGATTCTTGAGAAGTCCTGTTGCTGTATTTAAAATAAGCGTGTTCTAAGTCTTCTTTCCTGTACTGAAAACAGGACATCTTGAGCCAATTGACATTATTTACATCACTGAAAACTTTTTTTGTCCTTTCTCATGTGGCGCCTCAGTTCTGAACAATTCGGTACATGCTGAATTTCAATTATATGGTATTTTTTGTTTGTCATTCTGACAATAGTGAATCATCCCGATGTGAAATAATTTTGTTCTTGTCTCTTCTGAGACATGATCAGAGTCGTACTCTATTTGTGGCCTGACTCAAAGGACATATCATTGATTAAAGGCATGTCAAGATGCCCAACAGCATGCAGAAACATAACAGACATATTTCCATTTCTGGTTTGTCCACAGCATGTGTTGAAAAAGGGATTCCAATCCTTACCATCTACATTTTTTGTAGGAAATTAAAAAGACATCAAGCAACTTCTGCAGATCCACGTTTGGCATTTCTTTCACTCCACATAGCATGCGACTTCTCTAAAGAAGTTGTATAGTATACAGTTAAGTTGTATACAGCCAATCTTTGCCCATAAAATAATGCTTTAGCATCTGTTTTGGGACAGTAGCAGACAGTCTCCAGATCAAATTCAGCTAAATGGATTTTCCAGTTGCAGCTTCCGCCTCAATGTTGTCTTTTCTAGCCCTCGCTAAACATTTCTGTTCATTGTGAGCATCCTGATCTTGACGGTGAATTTCGCTGTCTGTGGCATTCATATGAGAAAATCTGTAGCATGTATCGCAAAAATCATTTTAGGCAAATGGAGGGGCAAGTTAAATTCTATGTTGTGAATATATTTCGATAAAAAATTATTCCTTTCAGTAGTTACGCCATCATTTTCACATTTTTCAACGTACAGTTTGAAGATTTTCCTATGATTTAACTAATGAGGCAAGCACTCTTTCTCTGAATATTTTCAGGCATAATGTGATATTATTTTTGGAAAATCATTAATATGAAATGTAATTCCTTCCATTACAACATCTGACTTAGCCAAGCTGGTTTGTGCTGTCCTCTTTGATCTCTTGAAATTATATAATGTTCATTCCTTTTATACATACAGCATTTCATGTATGAACGATTCAGGCAAATCGAGCGTTGCAAGAAACTATGCCTGACAAACTTGCCATTTTTCACCATCTATCTTTGGTTAAAAGCTGATCATCTGTGTCATTTAAATTCCAAAATTCTTCATGAATTGGTAGCCATTCAACCTGAGTAAATTTGAAATTGCATTTCCTTATACATTTGAGCAATCTTTCGGTTTAACGACCTTCCAGCAAGTCGATTTGCCTTTGGTATATATTCTGAACTTTCAGATTATGGAATAGGCCTATGGCCGTAATTTTCTGAATGTGCATAAAGGGATAATTTTGATTAGAAGTATGTACGTAGTGACTAATTTTTAAATAAAATGCTTTATAAGCCATCATAACGCACTTGACATCTGTTGATTCTATCAAAATTCTAAAATTGAATATTAACGACGAGTAATGAAACAACATTACCGGTATGCAATCTTATCATTGCACGCTTCAGTATTGATCCTTAATGTTTAAAAGGCATTGCGGAAATTAACAATCTGAATTCTCTTCAGTAACACATTTTTTTCATTTTTCAGGAGATCAAGAATTTTTATTCCTCTAAAAAACACATCGATTGCTCAGCACAGATTCATTGAACGATATCTTTGCATGACTGAAAGTACCGATAATATGTATAAATGTTATGTTTTATTTAACGACGCTCGCAACTGCAGAGGTTATATCAGCGTCGCCGGATGTGCCGGAATTTTGTCCCCCAGGAGTTCTTTTACATGCCAGTAAATCTACTGTCGCATTTAAGCACACTTAAATGCCATCGACCTGGCCCGGGATCGAACCCGCAACCTTGGGCATAGAAGGCCAGCGCTATACCAACTCGATAACCAGGTCCACAATATGTATAATTGGAGTGCACTAGGGGTAACAATAATTTTTAAAATCCTTTATTTCAAGGATTACGCCAGCAGTGAGTGAATATAAGGATGCAGATACTCTGTACTATGATTTCGTATCTGAAAATAAGTGACACGCATTTAGAGACAAAACAACGGATCTACACATACGCTGTTCTGACATTCAACAGCATAGCGTTATATATGGAGCCAAATTAACGTATAAGGTGGTACGTTGTTCTGACATTAAATAATCACGTGCATTTGTAGATACGCAGCACACTATCTCCGTAACGGTTAAAGATAGACGTTCCGTTATTTTGTCATTAAATAGATTGGTTCCCCAAGTCAGTAATGATGTAGATATGTCAAAATGGCCAATTTTGTAGATACGCTGTTATGACTCTAAACCCCCGTAATTAATGTTTATAAATATATTACAGTAAGGGATAAAATAAGTGAATTTTATTACCAATTAAACTTTTAGTTTAAAATACATGTACTCCATTTCTATGCTGTATTTCAAAACTTTGATAATTAATAGAAACGATGTTGAGCAGTAAGCCGTTAATTAATAATAGCGGGAAATCAGCGATTTACCGGGCCTATTAGCTGATTCTTTCACTTGGTTGATTTCTTTAACCGTGATAACGTTTATGTAGAAGATGTCGAAATGTGAGAGGTGCAGAAAGTTCAACAAGGATTGGAAGAAGCGGCCCTGGGCTAAAGATAATTGTAATTTAATTAAAATTATATATTCAAGCCTCAAAATTCGTTACCGGTATTTAGTCATAATTCAAAATCACTACCATTTTTTAAAAAATGCACCGTTAGACTACAGACCACCTAATGCAGAAAATTAATATTTTCAGGCTGGCTTCAAGAAACTACAGATTTTAAGAAAAATTCGAATGAAGCAATTTGTAAAATATGTAGTAGGCTACCTGTAAACAAACAACAAAATGCAAGTATCATAGATGAATAATGCCACTTAATGATCCTGAATCTTTGTATTGAATAATACTATCAATAAAATGATTATAAATTTATTAATGAATATGAATGGTTATGTTTATAATTATAATTATATGTTTAATTATAATTATTATCAACTTTAGAGATAATTGGCTAATTTCTGGCTCCTTGTAAAGGTATAGTTGGCGACATTAGTCTGGAATTATCTGGAAACTACTTGTAACATGGAATTTCATGCACAGATTTGTTTTGCAGAGAAGTAAACAGGTGTACTTAGGGTGACCAGACGCCCTCTTTTCTCCGGATATATCCTCCTTTTGAAGCCTTTGTCCGGGGTCCGGGCGGATTTAAAAAAAATCCTAACTTGTATGTCTGATGTTTTGAAATTATCTGATTTGAGCCTTTTTCAAGTAATTTGCCTGTAGGTGGCAGCAGCATCGACGGAATATACTCTTTGCCAACGATCGTGTCATAACTCTCTTTGCTAAATCTAAATAAATATATCTTCTGTCCTCTATAATTACAGTTCCCTTGACTTTCATAGGCTACATACTCGTAGCTAACTGTAAAATCATTATTATTAAGTTTTATCATAATTATTTTATAGTACCGGTAACATACTTTTAAGTATGATATAAGCTAAATCTGCACTGTAAATATTTTTAATAAAATAGGTATTGATATAATTTAAAGTATAATATAGGCCTGAGTCTAAATCTAAGTACATATTTTCTCTCCTCCTTTTTCAAACAATGTCCTCATTTTTTTAAGCTTTCTGTCCTCTTTTTTATCGATGTGAATCTGGTCACCCTAGGTGTACTGCAAAGTTTTGCCCACCCTGTATGTTTAATCGAAACTTCTTCAAAAACAAAGATTTTAAAATTGGAATAACTAGATAGCTATATGAAATAATTAGAAAAATAATGCAACTCCAACCTTTAGATGTTTGGAGTTCACGTAATCGATTACGTTATATTATAAAATTATCGGTACTTATTCGCCGATTACTAAACTAAATTTTTTTAATATCCATTGTCGACTTTATTAGCAAGCTTAGCCCTATGCTCGACAGTTAGATCGGATTTCTGTTATGGAGTTTGCGATATGAACGAGTATGCTCACGAAGTACAGGAAAGAGCAAATAGAAAACTCTGGCAATGAAAAATTTTAAAGGGAAGATAATTGTAAGAATGTGACTGAGAGTAACATGGCAAGGTTTTACTCGATAGTTATTATTTTAACACCTCTCTGTTCTCTATCGTGTTGTGTGTTACACGTCAAGAACTTCTGGTTTAATTCATGACATTCATAAAATTTATAGGCTATGATTAGGACTTAAAAGAATATGGGCGTAACTGCTGTTACAATCGCACATTGTCCGCCTTGTTCCTTGTAAGTCAGTGATTGGCTTTTCAATTATAATGTTAAGTCGGCGTATCGACGAAGCAACAGTTGAATGGCAGCCATGTTGGCAGCACCTGTAACTCTCTGCTGGTTTCTTGGGCTGATGAACAATACCACAACCGACGTTTAACTACGTATAATGTAATTTATCGACAATAATGGGTCACATATTTCTCTTGAGTGCGTTAAAATATTTTAAGATCATCTTCTAATAGGCCTAGAACGGCTAGCCAATTGTGAAGATTACTGGGACGTTGAAAAAATGAGAGCTACTGACATTGAGGAAGCATAGCGACTATAGAATACGGTCACACATCACACATCTTGTTACGTACTGAAAATACAATTAAATTGTAAAAGAGAGCTTTCACATAGAACATACACGCTTTATTGTTTCCGCATGTAAAGAGAGAAACAGCCTTTGTTTTGATAATGTAAAAGTTTATTGAGTATAAGTAGAGAAATCCAATTTAGTAACCTTGAATCCCCTAATATGTAGGGCCTATTTAGCAATTTAATCGCAATTGAAAGCAATCCTGTAACATTTCGTAATAAATGGAAAAGTAACACTGAACAACAAGAATTTTGCTCCAGCTTAAAACAATGAGTCCCTTATGGTTTGATCTGCAATGAATCCGAAAATGCATCTCTATTCTTCGTATCACGTAAGGTTTTTAAGATTATTATGATTTCATTTTTCGATAAGCGCAAACACCTGGCGCGGGTTGGGGATTGTAAACCAAAACAAAAACTAATGTATTTGATGAGTTTATGGCCTATTTACGGCTCCTTATGGTTGTTGACATGTTATTTTGTACTTCTAAGAAATAAACAGATATTGATCCTTTCTATTCAGTAAATTTTAAATTTCATAACATTGCAAAGTGAGGTCTACGCAATGAACAAACAAGGGTGTGGTTTTCAGTATTTAAGAGAAATTTTACCAGTTTGAGTGAAGGCAAATTAAAAGAGGGCATTTTCATCGGTTCACAAATTCACATAGTTATGGCTGGCCTTTTGTTTGAGGAAACACTTTCTGTTACAGAAAAAATGGCATGGCGCGCTTTCAAAGATGTTTAGGCCTACTCAAATTTACTTGGAAATTCTAGGGCAGACAACTACATCGAACTTGTGGAAGCCATGTTAAGTACATATAAGAAAATGGTGTGTAATTGTCTCTCAAAATACACTTTTTACATTCTCATTTGGATTTCTTTCCTCCTAACCTTGGAGCGGTAAGCGACGAGCATGGGGAAAGATTTCATCAAGAAATATCTGAAATGGGAAGGCGCTATAAAGGAAGGTCATCATCCGGCATGCTTGCAGATTATTTTTAGTTCCTTGTAAAAGACAGTCCCGAGTCTAGTTATAAACGGAAGTCATCCAGAAAATTCTTTTAAATATTAAGTTCAAATTCCGAGATTTTTCTCATTATACACATGAAATATTTTTATTTTTGTTGTGTTTTTTGTGTTTTAAACTATGCAACATCATTTCTGTGTCCAGTACACATTTTTCAAGTATTATGAGGCATTGTGAATCCCTAGTCTGTTGTAATTTTATCAGTAGCAATGAAAAATAAAAATAAAAATCAATTCAGTTTCCCCGGAAAATGGTACGTGATGGGGCAATTTCGATTTTAAATTCAGATTTAGGACACTCATATTAGTAATATTCAACTATTTTTTTTTCGTAACAAGACAAAAAGGTAAAATTTGTTGTTCGGTGTATTTGGAAAACTCTCAGACATTATATATTTCGAAGACACATTTTGATTAGGTCTACAGGAATAAATAATTAAGTTATTTATTTAACGATGCTGTAATAATTATTTGGTTATTTAGCTTCCATGGAATTTGATAATAGTAAGATGGTATTTGGCGATACGAGGCAGAGGATTCGTCATGGGTTTGCCAGACATTCACCTTACAAATGGAAAAAAATCGGTCATATAGTCAGCCCAAGCGGGAATCGAACCCACGCCCGAGTGCAGTCCAGATGAGCAGGAAAACTCGCTACGCCGGCGTCTATTTATATATACCTATCAAAGCCACCACGGTGCTATCGCGGTTAGAGCGCTGGACTTACAATCCTGTGGACCCGGGTTCGATTCCCGGTGTACCCTCGACTTATAACTTGTGTTGGGTAAGCCCGTGGTCCAGGTAACACAGGGGTTTTCTCTGGAAAGCTCCGGTTCCCCTGTGTCATCACAACAAATCTTCAAAATTATCTCATCGCTGGTGTAGTGTAGACCAGCCTCCTACGACGCACCCTGGGCAACGACTCTGTCGGTAAATTGGTCTACATAACTGGCTTCATATGGGTGAATGATGTAAGTCTAGTGCCCACCATAAGTTATATATATATATATATATATATATAATTACAACTTATAACATGATGAGAAAACACTTTCACAAACAAAATAAATGACAATAAATGTTGGATTTACATGGAATTAAATTAAAAGTAATAATTGAATAATTCGGATTCTGTACCCGCCAATAATTAAAAAAAGGAATACTATTTCCGATTGTAAATAAACACTTGTAGCAGCAGAAATGCGTTTCTTGCGGCAAATAATAAGTTTCATGCAACTAAATTTCTCCAGCTATCACTCAAAAAAATACTAGTGGAAACACTAGTAATGCCCCACTTTGATTATTATGATTTTCTACTGACTGACCTCAGTGTCAACCAGTCGCAAAGATTACAACGTGTTCATAATTCTTGTGTTCGCTTCGTCTCTGTCGCGCTGACCACATTACCCCATCCTTCCAAACTCTAAACTGGCTACGGCTTAACGAACGTAGAAATGTTCATTCCCTTGTTCTCCTTTTCCAAGTCCTTCACATCTCTACACCTACCTACCTTGCCTCTCGTTTCAGCTACCTGTCATATCATATCATAATCTCTTCACACGCACGCAAAATAGCCGCATACTAGCCATACCAACACGTAAGACATCATCGTATTCATCATCATACACAATCTCGCTCTCGCGCTTGTGGAATACCCTACCCAGTGACATCAGAGACGGTTGGAATTTAGCAGTGTTCAAAAACAAACTTATTAAGCATTTTCTTACTGTGTAGAGTAGGTTTAATTTTTACTTTATTAATAAAAAATTTCTTTCTTCTTAACTTCTGCAATAAACTGTCTAGCCTTTATTAATCAGTTAACCTCTTAGTACTTTGATTTTTATTCTATTTGTAAATTTAATATGAAATGTAATTATAATTGCAATTGTATTCTTAATAGGCCTATTGCAGTTGTAATCCCCTGGTAGAGGGGAAGAGAAGGCCTTATCTCTACCAGGTTAAATAAATAAATAGTGGGATATGAGCATAATTACAGCTCTCATGTACAATACAATTCCCTTTGCTCACTATCGAATTCTCTCACACTTATCCCCACAATACAATGAAATATTCTGATTTGCCACGTCGGCAAGTAGAAGACATAAAATTGCACTATCGGACCTAGTAACTTAGGCCTATATTATTTTTGACAGGCGGGGAAATTCGAGTTTATCGAGCGCAAAAAAATCTATCAACACTTCCTATAATTTCCGCGTCGATCATATTGCAGAGTTCTCGTGACAACTGTCAAAATCTTATGCACGTGCGAAGTAGACGATAAAGCGGCTTCTTGTTTTAATTATTATCTGTTATTTTTATCTCAACTTTCATCCATCATAATGCCTCTATATTATACATTTGTACAGAGTCAGCAGAGCATTTTAAATTGATTGCTTTATTGATTGCCGCGAAATTGTCCGCAATGATTCGTCAACAGTCCACTGTCTGCATGTTGTCAGATTGCAATAAATAAAGTATAAATACTATAGGCCTAATGTGTTTCAATGTCTGTGTTTCTTCTCTATTCCATTTTTGCGAGTTTTCGTATTAATCTTGATTTAAGCACCAGATAGATAAATATAACAAAATATGCGTTTATATGTGCTAAAATCTAAAATAACCTATGCATTAATCCCTCAAATATACATATAATACAGGGTTTTTTCCTATCTCTGATAATGAATTTGAATGACATCATGTGCGTCAGGAGTCACACGACAGCTGAACTGTGGTGCGAGGTGACAGATCAGTAGTGAGTGATCTCATAGTCAGAGTGCACGGCGACTCACAGAAGAAATTCCCAAGAAAATCGAGTCTTTTTGGGAGGGGTACATAACAGCCCTTTCCGATGCCAAGTACAGTTAAGTGAAAATAAAAGAAGCCTGTAATAAACGAGGTTTCGTTATTTCCAAGAAATGCATCTTCTGTGTACTTAATAAGATTGATAATGCTCGAATAGAATTAATTTGTATCATCTCGTGGAGTGCGGCGACTTGTAACGGGGGGTGGATTTGCTTGCTTTTTCCACTCTAGAATTAATCCCATCTGAGCTTTGCCAGTCTTATTAGGTACACATAAGATGCCTTTCTTGGAAATAACAAAACCACGTTTTTTACAGGCTCCTATAATTCTCATGTAACTGTACTTGGTGTCGGAAGGAGTTGTTATGTACCCCTCCCAAAAAGGCTCGATTTTCTTGGGCATTGCTACTGTGATACACCGTGCACTCTGATTATGAAATCATTCACTATTCGCAATTCAGCTGTCGTGTGGCTCCTGACGCACACGACGTCATTCAAATTCGTTATTAGAGATCGGAAACAACCCTGTAGTCTATGAACTATAACATTTCTACAGTATATTTGTTTACAAATAACTTGAAATGCATTTATGCAATGGTAGGCCTAACATATAATTTGCAACTAAGGTATAAAATATGCAAATATGCTCAAATCGGCCCCTTATTTATAAACATTAAATCAAGGACAATTGCGATACTATTAACTTCAAGTTTCAAATTGCAATAATAAATTAGATCGCAAATCTCACGGCAGAACAGACGTTCTGAATTACGCCAATATAAACATAAGACTGATTGAGTTTTGAAATTATTTGCAGTTATAAGATGGTAATGATATTTGTAATATATATATATATATATATATATATATATATATATATATATATATATACTTGAAGCCTATCATAAAACATGCCATACAGCCCAACGTGCGAATGAGATAATTCCTGGCGCAACTGTTATCGAAGAGTAGGGTTCTAGTGTAAGTTATAATAAAAATTATGCACTATAGAAAAAGATCATATGAGCCGTTCAGAGCAAAAGTGGTGTAAGTCAAAATTGGGTAATGAGGTTTAAAGTAAAAATTCTGTAAAAAAACACCGCAACTGACTACTAATAGTTTAAATAAATTGAATATTAATTACTACTTTGTGTTGTATTTTACAGAATGTTTACTTTAAACCTCATTACCCATTCTTGACTTACACCACTTTTGCTCTGAACGGCTCATATATTCATTTCCTCATTCAGCACACACGAAAACATAACAGTCACATCTAATTGGGGCAGATTTAACGTTGTATACTGTAATCATCTCCATCATCATCACTTTTTTCTGTTGTCATCATCTCTATCGTAATCATATTCATTATCAACATTATCATTATCATCGAAATCATCACCATTGCTCAAAGAATCGATTAAATCACCCTTACTAGCATCACCACTATATTCTTTACTCATCATTAGATATCGGAAATTAAGACACTAAAAATGGTATTTTAGGCGTCTAAAAAGGCTCTAAAAACAACAAAAATAGGCAATAAAAGGCATTGAAATTATATTGAATCACTCATAATTCATAAAGTAAACATCTATAAGACCATAAGTAACTTAACACAGTGCACTGGAAAATTAGTTTCTCTATTGTATGGACTTGTTTCACTTGTACTTATTCATCCACAACTTCACGTCCATAATTTGAGTTACAATAAACAACAAGCAATTTTTCAAGATTAACGCACAAACTTCTGTCACGTTTATTGAACAAAATCAGTTTGTACGCTGAGAAAAATTTCTCAACGTATACTGATGTGACTGATGCGTACTTAAACAGTGCCATCCTGGCTACATAATATCGTTCCATTAGTAGTGAAAGCAGGAAATTCTGCTATCCACTGACGATATAAAGAATCTTTCGATGTTTTCAATTTTGGTATTTTTCACCATACAACAGTACCCTCACAAAGACAATCCTACACTGACTGCGTAATTCGTGTTCTGAACACAGTGCTGGAGTCAGAAGGACAAGATCGATTCCGGAGTAAGCAAAACAACAATGCTACATTGCAATAGTGTGTCCCATATCTATGGCTACTATGAGAACTGCAATCTCCTTTGTTTCCAACGCAGAAATAAATGCAGTGTACATAAAAAAGCAAAAATGGGGCAACAAAGTACATATTAAAGTAAAAAAGGCGTTAACGGCAAAAAAGGCAAAATCAAACTTCATCAGAATGCTTCATTTCTCATGATTCGTGCATATTTACTAAAAGCCTTTAAATATGAACATTCAAATAAAATAGGAATTTTCCTAAACATCCTATGTCTACTCATCACCATGATCTTTATCACCGTTATCAACATCGTCACCATTATTATCTCCGACATCGTAATTAATGTGGATCGGTTGCGATCAGCATGAACCTGCTCTTCTAGCACTTCCATCGGACAGTTTTGTTTTGCTTGTGAAACATCTGTGCTTGTGACACTCCACCTTTACGAGTCGAGATAAGAGTCGTAAACTGACAGACGGGCCAATTAGCGGCAGATAGAGACAAGACTATACGATTAAAACCACAGCCCAGGGCTTTATTGGAACCTCTGTGTGTCCGTGCGACTCGGTATATAGGCTGGAAGGACACTACATACGAGAGATGAATCAAAACATAAAATTCTAATATCACTGTAGTGAATTATGAACGGGTTTTGAGAATAGTAATATTTTTAGCTCAATTATGAACGGGTTTCGAGAATATCAATTTTTTTAGCTCAATTATGAGCGGGTTTCGAGAATATCAATATTTTTATCTCAATTATGAACGGGTTTCGAGAATATCAATATTTTTAGCTCAATTATGAACGGATTTTGAGAATAATAATATTTTTAGCTCAATTAAGAACGGGTTTCGAGAATATCAATATTTTTAGCTCAATTATGAACGGATTTTGAGAATAGTAATATTTTTAGCTCAATTATGACCTTGTTTTGAGAATAGTAATATTTTAGCTCAATTAGCCTATAAACTGGCTTTGAGAATAGTAGCATTTTAAGCTGAATTATGGAATGCGTATTAGAGGAAAACGAAAAATTGAAGAAAACATGAAGAGAGAGAAGGAGGTGAAGAATAAGATAAAGAAGAAGAGGAAGAAAATGAAAAGTAATTTGGGAATAAGGTGACGAAAGAGAAGCAGCAGGAGGGAGAGAAAGTTTATAATAGAGATATAGAGCTGTAGCATAAGAAAAACAAGAGAAGTACGAGGAAATGAGATAATGTGGACAAGAAAACCTGAGCAACAGAAGGTCAGAAAGGAGAAGTTAAAGTGATATGACGAATTCCATGGAAACAAACATAAAACTCACTATGTTCCAATTTGTATTTCTAATTTTTAACAACTGAGCTATAGTTGTATGTATCAGAATACATTTCCTTACGGGTACTGCGTACTGTTCTATGACTATGATAATACTGTTCAACATGTACCAGAGACAAAACTAACTAATTCTTATTAATTTCGACCTGCTGAACTGAAAAATAATAAGCAAAATGTTCTATCAGTTCGAGTTTTTGAGACACACAATAATTGATTTTTAATAGCGGTTACCAGGGTGTTGGATCTGATTTCACGGGTTCAAAGCAGGGACTAAGAGATCGATTTAATAATAATAATAATAATAATAATAATAATAATAATAATAATAATAATAATAATAATAATAATAATAATGATCATCTTCTATGCCGCTACACAACTTTTAAAGATCCAGACCGAACACTTGGCTGCTGATCTTACGTACGTCTTCCGAAGTAGAGGTGGACGATCATCCAACCTGTATGGAGATATCGTGTGATTAGCATGATGATCCATCCCGCCGTTATAGCTGGCTTTCGTACCGGATTTCGCTACCTATCGTAGCTCCACAAGTGCATTACGATGCTGAGTGGGTACCGGTGCCATACACTGGCCGAAATTTTTAATGAGTAAATTTCTTCCCTCATGAGAATTCGAACCAGCGCACATTCCGTAGCGCAAGTCCTAGGTAGGGTGCCTTAGACCACGACGCCACGGCGGGAGACGGCACGTTAACATCCTGATCATGACTTCCTCCGAGAATAGCGTAAAGATGTGGTTCGCACTTCGTAGATTTAGGGCAAGTAAAATAACACTGTTCTTAATAAGAGGCTGCAGGCAAAATTTACGGCTTATTTCTCACCCTAGTTTAAGTTTATAGACGAATTAACTCTGGAGTTGAAGGCGTCGTTAAATAAAACACTACTAGTGCTACTTCGACTTTGATTAATTTTTATCATGTTACTATGATGGTACGTTTTTCTTTTTGTACTTCACGAAATTTTCACCTTTTAATTTTGTGTAGCTTTCGTGTGAAAGGTGGTGTGAGGAACGAATACCTACGTTTGCTATCTCATCTTTGTGCTTAAAATGGTTTATTTTCACTATAACGTAATTTTGAATTAAATTGAAAGTTTGCTTTGGAAGCCAATAAACAATTAGAGTCTATAATACAGTTCATGGATGCAAGGTTGAGGTTCTTTATTAGACAAATGCGATTTCGTGACAGAGGCCTGACTATTTTATGAGAGCACGATGATGAAATCTGAAAGTCTACTTAAATGCCTCCTCTTACACTTAATACGTCTTTATCTCCGTTCGTCTTCCTTTTCAATTTTACTGATAATGGTTTTCGAAACGAGTACCTTTGTAATGTAACAATTACGTGAGTTATTACGTGCAGTGGACTACGCGAAAATTACGCTCAAAACATGTGAACCTACCGACCTCCACACAAGCAGGAATTCTTTGTCCTATGTTATACACATGCCTATAATGATGAAATTATAGCTGTCGTGCCGGCTTACAGGAACCGTAAAGAGAGGCTGAAGGATGCAATACATGTTCGCGATCGCCGTGGTCAAACAAAACAGCCAGGATGAAATACGTGTTTTATTTGTAATGTTTCAGCATTAAGGTGCTGATTACGTATGTTAATGGGATATACGCTACTTTTTAAAGTCAATTTCGAACCGAAGAAACAGTCAGTTATTGAAGACTTCAGTTCCCCAAAATTATCAATGTAAATGTCTAGGCGTCATTTCACACATTTCTCCAGAACACGAAAATATGAAGGTAAAATCTGTTTCCCGTAACCTAATGATAGATATGGGGTCTGAAACAATAAATTATCTAAGTACGAATTAATCCAAGTACGGCACTTTTTGTTTTTACGAGTATTTCCTTTCCTCTATTCATTCAATTATTTATAATTTAATTACTTCTTCCAATCGTTTATTATATCTTTTCTTGTTTTTGGTGTTTAACTCAATTTTCCTCTATATCGATTTTCTCTTCATTTTTTTAAATTTAATTTTTTTTTCTTTTCATTTTTTTATCTTTTTGTTTTTCAGAACTCACGGCTGCCATTCTGAATTTTCTCTTTTATATTTCTTTCTTTTCACATTTAATTTATTTTCTTTATTTCCTTATCTTTCTGTTATATCGTCGTCGTTCCTGCAATAACTCTTGTGTGAAAAATGTAAAATTGTCAGTAGGAAGAAAAACACATTTATTCATCCTATGGCAGTAATAGGAGACTGCGAATTCTTAAATTTTCGAAAGAAATAAATATAATTACATATAGGAGATTTTATTATTTGCTGTATCACTATTTAAGTTATTTAATAGAGCAAAAATCTGAAAATCGATAAATATGTCACATAGGAGTTATTGTAGGAACAACGACGATATGTTTCTTTCATTATTTACTATATTTTCAATAATTATTTCTTTTTTATTATTTTATTTCATCCTGCTTCTATTTTCTTTAATTTCATACATATTCTCACTCACCCACTCACTCACTCAATCACTCACTCACTCACTCACTCACTCGCTCACTCACTCACTCACTCACTCACTCACTCTGTCTGTCTGTCTGTCTGCCTGTCTGTCCGTCCTCCGTCCGTCCATCGATCCATCCATCCATTCTTCATTTACTCATTTATTTTTTTAGATAGGTGAATTTATTGAGCAATATTATACATACTGATGTGCTATATTATCAGAATTTTCTCTTAAATCTAGTGCACGGGTCTTCTGACCGTACGTGTTGTGTAAAACAGGCCCTACTTTGTAGGTTTCACCTCCCTCACCTATGATTAGATCCAACCACTCTCCAAAAGAACACATAGATTAAAATGAATATGGCACAAACAAAACACATTATATAATATATCCTAACCTAAAACAGACATAGAAGTGTATAATTGAGTAGTTACCTTTATCCCTTCATCAGTTCGCATCACAAATTTCAACAGTTGAAGTTCTAATCTGTCTCGCCTTCAAGATGAACAATCCAGTCTTTTGTTCGCATTCTCTATTCCCTGTGAGGTCAAAGCGAACTCCTATTCTGACTTAGCATCGAGAGTGGTAGATATTTTCTCCGGATATGTTCCAATTCGACACACTGCAATAAAATATGTCTCCAGGAGTCCTTTTCCCCTATTTATTTATTTATTTAATTTCTTTCTTTCTTTCTTTCTTTCTTTCTTTCTTTCTTTCTTTCTTTCTTTCTTTCTTTCTTTCTTTCTTTCTTTCTTTCTTCAATACATCGTTCATTATTTTCATTGTTTATTTTTTCACTCTTTCACCTTCCATTCCTTATTTGCGCTACATCTGTCCTTCATTCTTACTTTTTATTTTTATGTTTCTTAATATGTTTGTAAACTAGTTCTGTTTTTTCCCTTTTCTGTTTCTTACTTTTTCCGTCCTCAATTTTCCCTTCCTTCAGTTTTATATACGTAGGCCTATTACGTACTTCTTCTTTCTTTGTCCCATTCTATTCCCTGCTTGTCTTTCTTTCTCGTTCTCTTTCTTTGATATCCAATAGTATTTACTTATTGTTTTAATCTACAGAAGGCTTTAAAATAAGATTATATGATTTATATACAGGTTGTTTCCAAACCCTACCGACAAACTTCAAAGGGATGTTCGGAAGAGGTAACTGAAAATTTTGATAAGGAATCAATGGTCATCGGAACTCTGTTTTAGAGTTATAAATGTTTATTTATT
Organism: Periplaneta americana; assembly: GCF_040183065.1. Lineage (NCBI taxonomy): Eukaryota > Metazoa > Arthropoda > Insecta > Blattodea > Blattidae > Periplaneta > Periplaneta americana. Next base: position 86,994,165 of record NC_091127.1, read on the forward strand.
GGTGAACAAAACCGGGTGTGACAATTATGCCATCACTAGGTCATGTTGTTCCTCCTGTTTCTGCTTTGAGTATGAAAGAATATGTACTGGTTTGTAGTTGAAGGGGTGGTCCTATTTCATGGCCAGCCAGATCACCTGCCCTTATACCGATAGATATTTTGTAGGGATACGTCAAAAGTACAGTATACATAACGCCTGTAGAAGATGAATTAGTCCTTTTTGCTGATATTTTTGTCACCTGCGATGAAGTGCTCTTTACTCTTGGAATGCTAGAGCCGTTAGGTACGTCAGTCAGTGGTGTGGCGATTGACATTTTGTCGTGAGGTTCATGGAAGATATTTTGAACGTATCCAGATTCATTCTCCGAATATTTCCTTAAAATCTGTCTTTGGAAACACTCTATCTGCCTAACGAAAATTAAGTACAGTAATAGTGAAATATGTATTGTTCCTCTACTGTGACTCAAGTGGCAGCGTTGCTTACTACAAATGCAGCGGAACCGAGTTCAATTATCGATAGAGAAGTAGAGATTTTGTCCCTTTTACAGGAACTAAACGTGTCTTGTTCCTGTTGTCTTCAAAATAGATTATGATGATGATGATGATGATGATGATGATGATGATGATGATGATGATGATGATGATGATGATGGAAGAATGGCACCAGCAGACTCCTATTCTGCAATCTTGTGATTGTTAAATCTAAGTCCTATCGTTGAATTGTTAATTGCAGAAACTCCACATGTCCATCTGAGAGAACTTTTCAGTAGATACGAAAAACTGATTATCTTCAAAAGCGTTTCGTATTTTCAAGTGCTATTTTTGTAATAAAGCATAATAATAAGTTCTAACCTTTGACATACGAGTACAAGAATATTAATTTTTCTCTTAAGTATTTTCTGGGAAAAAATCTGAATTGCCTGGCCATGTGGGGTTTCTGCAATTCACTATTAGTATTTAGTATTAGTATTTATTTATTTAGTATTTATTTACTTCTATCATTTTATTTCTTTAAAACGGTTTTTAAATGAAGCCGGAGAAGGACAATTTTTTAATTATACAAAGAATTTTAAATATATATTTAAGTCAAGAAATGGAAAAAAATACATAAACGTACAAAAATGCAGAATTATATAAATAGCATATCGTCGTTGTTCCTGCAATAACTCCTATGTGCAAAATATGAAATCTTTCAGGAGGAAGGAAAAACACATTTATTCATTCTATGGCAGCCGTACATAGGAGACTGTGAATTCTCAGATTTTCGAAACAAAGATATATAATTACATATAGGAGATTTTATTATTTGCTGTATCACTATTTAAGTTATTTAATAGAGCAAAAATCTGAAAATCGATAAATATGTTACATAGGAGTTATTGCAGGAACAACGACGATATTTATTTCTTCAGAGTCCTTTAATTCTATAAAAGAAAAGAAAAGCAAACTGACAATTTTTTAGTTTCTAAAAAATTCCACATGTCCTGTATTTGTGATCTTCCTTCAATTTCCTGACTTGATTATAGCTGGGAAATGTTCACTGAGTAGACTTACTGGACGCGTGGGATTTCTGCACCACTTGAAAGGCCTATGTATGAATATTACGAAAAATTGAATTTGAGGAAAAATGTGACTTGTGGTGTTTCTACAATTCACGATTCAGTTGAGCTATAGGAAGCAACTTGTATTCCCCTCTATTTTTAAGTTTGTCCCCATAAAAATTAACTTAGGCCTACATTTGTTCTAACATGATCTGAGCAAAAAGAAGAAGAAGAAGAAGAAAAAAAAGAAGAAGAAGACGGATAAAAGGAGAGCAAAGAAGAAAGGAAACAGCTCAACAATAATGATAATAATAATATTTACTTACTTACTTACAAATGGATTTTAAGGAACCCGGAGGTTCATTGCCGCCCTCACATAAGCCCGCAATTGGTCCCTATCCTGTGTAAGGTTAATCCAGACTCGATCATCATATCCCACCTCCTTCAAATCCATTTTAATATTATACTCCCATCTACGTCTCGGCCTTTCCAAAGGTCTTCTTCCCTCTGGGCTCCCAACTAACACTCTATAAGCATTTCTGGATTCGCCTATATGTGCCACATGCCCTGCCCATCTCAAACGTCTGAATTTAATGATCGTAATTATGTCAGGTGAAGAAAATAATGCGTGCAGTTCTGCATTGTGTAACTTTCTCCATTCTCCTGTAACTTCATTCCTCTTAGCCCCAAATATTTTCCTAAGAACCTTATTCTCAAATACCCTTAATCTCTGTTCCTCTTTCAAAGTGGGAGTCCAAGTTTCACAACCATACAGAACAACCGGTAATTTAACTGTTTTATAAGTTCTAACTTTCAGATTTTTTGACAGCAGACTAGATGACAAAAACGTCTCAACCGAATAATAACAGGCATTTCCCTTATTTATTCTGCGTTTAATTTCCTCCTGAGTGTAATTTATATTTGTTAGGCCTACTGTTGCTCCAAGATATCTGAATTTCTCCACCTTTTCGAAGGATAAATTTCAAATTTTTATATTTCCATTTCGAACAATATTGTGGTCACGAGACATAGTCATGTAATTTGTCTTTTCTGGATTTACTTCCAAACCTATCGGTTTATTTGTTTCAAGTAAAATTTCCGTGTTTTTCCTAATCGTTTGTGAATTTTCTCCTAATATATTCACGTCATCCTCATTGACAAGAAGCTCATGTAACCCGTTCAATTCCAAACCCTCTGTGTTATCCTGAACTGTCCTAATGGCGATGATGATGATAATAATAATAGTAATAATAATAATAATAATAATAATAATAATAATAATAATAATGATAATAATTGTAGTTATTGAAATTGAAGACTGAACAAACGACCAAATTTTTATAGACAGACTGTCATGTAAATGATGATGCGCACTATAATGAAATTCCATAATGTGTTCTGCACTTTTGCCGCATGTAAGAACAGTACGTCACAATACATAGGAAGGTCAGTTACTCGTAGTCCCTCTGCTCTCGAGTGAAACATGTTCGCGGTGTTCACAAGTAAACACGCTGTAACGAACTGCATTCTCAGGTCGTGCTTTCTTTTACTTCGTTTTTGTTATAAGTTAAAGACAGAACTTGATGGATGGATGTTATTAATTATTGTATTGCTTAATTTACTATTTGCATGAGTCCACACTCTGTCTTGAGCGTGTGGTAGTATCCCGACACCTGTTCATCGGTTCTGGATCCGTGTGAGATCAATCCAACACCTTGGCTAACTTCCAATTAGGTTCCTATGTCTTCTGGCAGTGGCGGTAACAACAATCTTTATATGGTGATTCAAGCAGGTTTTGCCTTTCAGAGAAAAAGTGGAATTAATCGAACATCTAACACTGACTTAATATAGCCTTCACTTCGTAAAATTGTACTTAACGAATATTAGTGTAATCCATCATCATCATCATCATCATCATCATCTTCTTCTTCTTCTTCTTCTTCTTTCGCCATGATCATGGTTCGGATCTCGTAATCTCTTCCAGTTCACTTGTATCGTTTGTTACATGTTAATGAGCGTCTGCATTTTATTCAATCAATCAATCAATCAATCAATCAATCAATCAATCAATCAATCAATCAATCAATCAATCAATCAATCAATCAATCAATCAATCAATCAATCAATCAATCTTTTATTAATGTTATGAGCAACAGTTTGTTGCAATAGACATAAAATATACTAAATTACAATAGATATAAAATAATATTTTACATAAAATGTAAAAACAGATGAATAAAACAATACAAATGAACTGGTAATAATAATAATAATAATAACAATAACCAATACTAATAATAATCGTAATAATACAGAACAATGCAGCTTATAAATTTAGAATACATTTACAGTGGAGTCAAGAAATTCACTAATACTATAGAATGGATGGTTGATTAACTAGTTATAATACAAAACTATTTTAAATTGTATATAACTTGCATCATGTGCCTGTTGTGGTAACTTATTAAACATTGTTATAGCAATAGAATTGAACCATTTATTGGACTTACTTAATCTAACTCTAGCTTCTGAAAGACAATAATTCTACCTTGTACTATAGTGGCGAACTTCTGTTTTAGGGTGATAAGTATTAAGATTATATATATATATATATATATATATATATATATATATATATATATATATATAAAACAGTTAAAATTTTTTCTTGATTTCAACTGTAGGCCTAATATTTTATATAATTAATATTAAATTTAATACAGACTACTTTATATAATTTACTCCAAACCATTTAATGCATAATCTATTATCTGACCTTTTCGGCTTCACCTCTATATTTATTACAATGCTCTCACATATTTCTGCATATTTTTCCACAACTGATCATGTATACATACATAAAATATATATTATATAGACTATCCATATTTGCATGCATTCATGTGTAGGGTCATTCTGAAGTCACGAAAGTTTTAGTGACTCAAATGGTTATGTTTGAGACTTGCATGGTCGGTTAATCTGACTGGTTTTATTTTTTCATGGTTTCCCTCAGTCGCAAAGGCAAATGCTGGACTCGAAAAATTTGCATACCATGATTCATCACTGTCTTAATTACTAATATCATAAACATCAAAACAAATCTGATTGAGTGACATGAATATAGCCATCTGTAACACTCGACATTTGAAACGGAAACTGAACAATAGTCAACGGCCTATTGACTTACTCGGAGATCCTATACACACGATATGACCACAAATGTGAAAGCTTGTATAAATAAACTTACCAAAAATTTTCACAAAAAGTTCGTTTTGAATTGTTTCACTATTGCTGCAATGGCGAATGAAATAAATAAACAGCAATTCAAACTATTCTTGACTGAGTTAATCTGTGTTTTTGCAATAGGTATACTTATCAGAAAAATGATTATTTTTATTCAATATTATTATTATGAATATAATAGGGGAGACTGTTCCAGTGCACTGAGAAGTTTCAGAACTCTAAATGTATTTAAGTATGGACTCTACAATTTGTCGTCATTGTGGAAGGCTGTAAAAAATAGAGACCGGTTCTGTGGCAAATGAGAAATGTTGTGGTAAACCAAACACCGCAGAAAACGACGTGACTGCTGAGATTGTTTACAAAATTGGACAAAATTCGGATTAGGCCCCTGAAAGATGCAGTGTGAATTAACTTGTGAGGTAATGAACTACTCAACAGTGTGACGTATTCCCAGAAATTAGTTTATGCCTTTCACAAACAAAACAGTATTATTATTTTTCTCTAAACTCACTTATTAAAAAAGTTAGAGGATTTTAAAATTTTCGTGACTTTCAAATTTGAATCTCGTGTTGGACATAACCTACCTTCATATTCTAATTATTTTTATCTACAACAAACAGAATATAATGTTTTATTTTCGCTGGCACAGTTAAGGCCATAAGGTCTTCTCTTCCACTCAACCAGCCTTAGTCAATACAATAGTTACATACATATTTAAATTATGAATATTTACAATACACTTAAAAGATTCTCCAGCAATATTCTTCAGTTAACGACTAGTACATGTTTATTTAAATTGAGATAAACCTATAAGATAAAGTAATAATTTATGAGCTAATTTGATTCAATTCATTCTATATGCAATATGTAACGAATTATAATTAGGCTAAGTTGAGATAACTAGTTGGTTAAAATGATGAGAATTAATTTAATATAAATTTAATGGACCTATGTTATAGGGAGCAAAATACAAATCTAAAATATATTGATACAATGAGAATATTAATGTAATTAAATTTTGTCATTAGAGGTTTTGAATTCTATTCAGAGAAATTAATGGTAATAATAAGAATGGACAGATGTTAGTTTCATTATAAGTAACAAATTTTAATCAGTAGTTATTCTGTTAAGTAAGAATTTATGTAATTTTGACCTAAATGAAGTTATTGTCCAACAACCCCTTACATCACTCGGAAGAGAGTTCCAATTTCTAGCAACTGAAACTGTAAAGGATGAAGAATATATCTTGTGGTAGGGTATAATGAGTAAATTGTTATGATGAGATCTGGTACTTAACTGATGATATGCAGATAAATTTTGAAAAAAAGAAGCCAAATAGATTGGGGTAGCGGTGCGCAGAATTTGAAATAAGAGAATAAGAGAATGCAGGGCTTGTCGATCGCTTAGCCTTAGCCAAGACAGAGTTTGGAAAGACGGGGGAACATGATCATACTTACGAATATTGCAAATGTAACGGACGCACGCATTATGCACACAACAGAGGAACAGACAACGAAAATTCTTTAATGCTGGTGAAATGGACGTCGAATTTTTATCTGAATCAACACGCAACAACACATTAATGAAAGACTAAAGTTTGTGCTCTAGACAGAGTTCGAACCTACATCACTCAGCGCGAAATTTGAGAATTCTTGATGCATATCGTTCCCAACAAAAGCGCATTAATATGGATTTGATGAAAAGAAATGAATTTCTGTGTCTTCGTCCGCCAGGTGGCGACGTGCTTACCGTGGTCTATATGTGGAACTGGACTGTCATACACACATAAATAGGTTGTGAGCCTCCCAGGCCTTTCATCATTCAAGTGTATAAAACAGTTCAGTGACTGTCAACTTTCCCTCTGCAGAAGCAAGCAGGCAATTTTACGACTATGTACTATTCTCTGAAGCCAATTCTTTGCTGCTTGCTACCGTCTACGGGACAGCGAACACAATAGGTTACGAGTTTATTTCTTGAACGCTTCGTATCTCAGATTTAACTTAAGTATCTAATTTTTTCAACATTAAAAGACGACACGAAGTATTATACAATATTTGACAGCCAAGGAATAACAAATTCTTAGCCAGTGGTGTAGCTCATTAACTTAAATTATAATACTGTGCTAAATATCTCACATAATTTAGTAATTAAAATGTGAAGTAGTAGGGCTATCTTAATTCGTTACCGACTAGTAAATTATTAGGTCTTCACATTTATATGTAAATTAGGAAATAAGTGATTCCACATTCTGCGCAATTATACAGGGTCTTAAGAAAAAAGTATCTAATATTCTAGGAGATGATAGTATGTATCAAAACAAGAAAATAATGTCTAATAAACATGGGTCCTACAATACATACTTTCTGAGATCTGATCAATGTGACGTCCATTTACGGCAATGCATTTCTCTGCTCTATAATACAGCAGACCAGCAGGTAATCTTAACGTAGTTGACACCCTTGGCATGGATACGTCGCAAGGAATACTGAAAACAAAAGTCTGGTTGCGGATATGAGCGGGGTTCAGCAGAGATGGTGTTGTGAATTTTCGTAATCAGCATGTGTAGGCTGATGAAAATCCCCATGCAGTTGAAGAAACAAGGCAGCAGCACCAATTTTCAATCAACTTATGACCAAGCCATATGTGCTACTACAGAGATGACGGGCTCGTTATCAGGACTTTCTTATTAACGTATTAAAACAAATTTCAAAGAGTGCGTGATTTCTTACGCCGAGGGGCAGAGGAATGCATTGCCATGATTGGACGTCACATTGAGCACCTCCTATTAACAAGTGTTCAGATCTCAGAAAGTATGTGTTGTAGGACCCATGTTTATTAGATATTATTTTCTTGTTTTGATGCATACTAGCACCTCCTAAATATTGGATACTTTTTAACATCCTATATACTTTCCAAATATGATATTATAGGCCTACAAATTCTCTTATGGCGAATTGATAGAACATCAGTACAAATTCATATACAATTTAGCAATCAGCTTTCTTCGACCATTAAAGTAATATGAAGTTTTATATAACATTTACTAGGTAAAGTAGGCTTACAAAGCATTTTAATAATACATTTAATACTCTTTAATAGGCTATCGGCGTAGCTCAGTATGCTAAGATATTTCCTACCGATCCTGAGTTACGCTCGGACGCGACTTCAATTCCCGTTTCGTCTGGTTATCCGGTTGGTTTTTTCCGATGTTTTCTCCAGCCGTAAGGCGAATATCAGGTAAGCTATGACAAATCCTCGGCCTCATCTCGCCAAATATACCATTTCGCTATCCCCAATCCCATCGATGCTATATAAGTTAGTAGTTTATACAGCGTCGTTAAATAAGTAATAAAAACTCTTTAATCACTGCATTTCCGTACACATTTTAACAATGTAGGCTACTGTCAATATTTTGTGCATTTCAATGTAAAAGAGTCATAAAGAAGAATATGATAGACCAAAAAATGTGAAAATACTACTTATTATAGGAAAGAGGAATTTATATACATCAAGAAAGCAGACGTGATTTTGAATAGCATTTCGGCCTTAACTCTAAAGTGGATAAATAAGTAAAATGAAAATCTTGCAGATTACGAAAGTGAGGATATACAGTACAAAGAAATATTGTTTGCTCTTAATGAATAAGGAATTCAAACATTGGTTCTAGCTTTGTTTTCAAGTGAAAAAAAAAATAATGAGAAGTTCCTACTGGTTGGGTTCGTTGCAGGCAGCTGAAGCTGCTTGACTATCGTTGTGAATTTATTTTCTTATTCATTAAGCAATCGAAAAGGCAGAGTGTATACCAGTTCTGAACAATACACCATTGCTTGTTTCCTCTTCTAGATAGAAAAATTTTGCTTTATTGGGAGACGTGTTGAATTAGTAATCACATCTTGATAGATAAACGGAGACATACTAGTATAGTAGATATTCGAACTTTCAGGGGTGCAGACTGTAATCCTGACCATTATTTGGTGATTGGAGAATTAAGAGAAAGATTATCAGTAGCCAAGCGAGTAGAGCAACAAGTTAATATTACTAAATTCAATATTTTGAAATTAAAGGACGAGGAAACTAAGCAACATTATCAGGTCGAAATTTCAAATAGGTTTGCCGTATTAGCAAGTTCCGACGAAGTTAACAAAGAGTTAGATGTTAATAGCATGTGGGAAAATATCCGAGACAATATCAAAATTGCAGCTGAACAGAGCATAGGTTATTATGAAACTAAGAAAAAGAAACCGTGGTTTGATGAAGATTGTTGCATGGTAATAGAAAGAAGGAAACAGGCAAAATTGAAATTCTTACAGGATCCAGTTGAGGAGAAGAGAGATAATTATTTCAATGAAAGACGGGAAGCAAGTCGTACACTTAGGATTAAAAAGAGAGGTTACTTGAAGGAAAAACTGAATGAGGTAGAAACAAATAGTAAGAATAAAAACATTAGAGATTTATATAAGGGTATAAAGGAATTTAAGAACGGATATCAGCCAAGGGTAAACGTGATCAAGGATGAGAATGGTGACTTGCTTGCAGACTCTCCATCAATCCTAAACAGATGGAAGAACTATTTTGCGCAACTACTAAATGTACATAGGCCAAATAGAAATGATCGGGACGAAATTGAAATACAAACTGCTGAGCCATTTATACCCGAACCCATGCTTTCAGAAGTCGAAATTGCGATAGAAAATCTGAAAAAGTACAAGTCTCCAGGTATCGATCAAATTCCAGCAGAATTAATACAAGAGGGTGGGAGTGCATTATATAGCGAAATTTATAAACTTGTACTTACTATCTGGGAAAAGGAAATTGTACCAGAACAATGGAAGGAGTCCATAATTGTACCTATTTTTAAAATGGGGGACAAAACCAACTGTGGTAACTTTCGAGGAATATCACTTTTGTTGACGTCGTACAAAATTTTGTCCAATATTCTTTTGAGAAGATTAACTCCGTACGTAGATGAAATTATTGGGGATCATCAGTGCGGTTTTCGGCGTAATAGATCGACTATTGATCAGATTTTTTGTATTCGACAGATAATGGAGAAAAAATGGGAGTATAAGGGTACAGTACATCAGTTATTCATAGATTTCAAAAAGGCTTATGACTCGGTTAAGAGGGAAGCATTATATGATATTCTTATTGAATTTGGTATTCCCAAGAAACTAGTTCGATTAATTAAAATGTGTCTCAGTGAAACATACAGCGGAGTCCGTATAGGTCAGTTTCTATCTGATGCTTTTCCAATTCACTGCGGGCTAAAGCAGGGAGATGCACTATCACCTTTACTTTTTAACTTCGCTCTAGAATATGCCATTAGGAAAGTTCAGGATAACAGGCAGGGTTTGGAATTGAACGGGTTACATCAGCTTCTTGTCTATGCGGATGACGTGAATATGTTAGGAGAAAATACACAAACGATTAGGGAAAACACGGAAATTTTACTTGAAGCAAGTAGAGCGATCGGTTTGGAAGTAAATCCCGAAAAGACAAAGTATATGATTATGTCTCGTGACCAGAATATTGTACGAAATGGAAATATAAAAATTGGAGATTTATCCTTCGAAGAGGTGGAAAAATTCAAATATCTTGGAGCAACAGTAACAAATATAAATGACACTCGGGAGGAAATTAAACGCAGAATAAATATGGGAAATGCGTGTTATTATTCGGTTGAGAAGCTCTTATCATCCAGTCTGCTGTCGAAAAATCTGTAAGTTAGAATTTATAAAACAGTTATATTACCGGTTCTTCTGTATGGTTGTGAAACTTGGACTCTCACTCTGAGAGAGGAACATAGGTTCAGGATGTTTGAGAATAAGGTGCTAAGGAAAATATTTGGGGCTAAGCGGGATGAAGTTACAGGAGAATGGAGAAAGTTACACAACACAGAACTGCATGCATTGTATTCTTCACCTGACATAATTAGGAACATAAAATCGAGACGTTTGAGATGGGCAGGGCATGTAGCACGTATGGGCGAATCCAGAAATGCATGTAGAGTGTTAGTTGGGAGACCGGATGGAAAAAGACCTTTAGGGAGGCCGAGACGTAGATGGGAGGATAATATTAAAATGGATTTGAGGGAGGTGGGGTATGATGATAGAGATGGATTAATCTTGCACAGGATAGGGACCGCTGGCGGGCTTATGTGAGGGCGGCAATGAACCTTCGGGTTCCTTAAAAGCCATTTGTAAGTAAGTAAGTAAGTTAATCTGATGATGTTCGCGTTGTCTTAGGACGAAGCTTGACGTCGTGTTGACCCATATGCTCTTCTACAAAACTGTTGGATCTTGAATGGGTTCAGATATAGATGTAAACCAGTGTTTTTGAAAGGCTGCTAGCGTAATATAAATAAAAAATTAAGGGCAAAGACGAAGAGTGAATACGATCTGAAAAAATGTTAAGAACAGCACAGTGGTCGGTGATGACTTCTGGTCAATTCCAGTCTTAATACTTTGAAGGTTTAAACGAAAACTAAATATTGACAAGTAGCTGGATCCCCTAATTATGTGGCGAAATGCCACCGCCTAAGACAACAAAGAACAAATGGAAAACATGAGCTACAACCTGTTCCTTTGCGAAAAGTATACTGTGCACTTCTATGCCTGGAATCGAGCTCGGATACTATGGATTTGTAGCTAGAAATGCTCCCGTATGGGCCACGATAGAGGGCCGCTAGAAAAGTTACGTGTCAGAATAATAGCGCTAATCACACGACGAGTAGGAGTGATTTCTTATTAGGATATAGGCTACTCTTGTTCTCATCGAGACTCTAAAAACTTGCCTGGTGGGCTATGTACCCGCCTGAACAGCTATAACAACGCTGTTTAGAATATCTCTTTATACATAAGTCCACATATAGAATGCCGTCATAATTTTGAAATAATATGCAACTAATCTTCTTTAAAATACCTTCAACGCCCATATCTAGAAAGGTGAATATATTTAGCTTACGGCAAGATTTAAAATAGGCGAAAAAATATAGTGTGCAGAACGGCTGAGGAATACTGATTCCTTGCTAGAATCTCGTACCTTATTGAGATTATGTAGCAGGAGTGATTATTTGGTCAATGGATGCTGCTGTTTTAAAGCTGCAACTTGTCATAGTTTCTCAATCAGTGCTTGTATCTTCCGATACGAAACAACAGTATATAATTTTGTAATATTTTTTTACAGTCCTGTATTAACAAAGAAAGTGTGCCAGTTATGTGCCACATTTAAAGTCTCTTGTTACATTTGATAGCCTAACATTAAGTTATTGTTGTAGTATGTTATGTTGGTAACTCCTGCGGTGACTGAGTGGTCCGGGTTCGAGTCCCGGTAAGGTCTGGAATTTTTAATTGAAAAATCCATAGTAACACTTTTGGTGGACAAGGTCGAATTTGGAATTTTTCTCGGGGTTCTACCTCTACCGTTTCTCCATATTAGACAGCTACAACAGTCCGTCAACATATTATCTCCATTCCGTCATCATTCTATAGCATTCCCCGAACGACGGCTGGCGACGCACAGTGTGCAAATGTTCCCAATCTACATGAACAAAAATCAAATTTCGACTTGTTTATTTAGGCATAGGTTAATATAAATTAATAGTCTTTAACATTTTTCAAATGTTGTGAGGAATAGCTTTTACTATTTTAACAATGGCAAGCTATTTTTAGAAGGGTATGAACAATGAGTTCTTTGTAAGACTTGTCGCTCCAGTTTAGTAGTACGCAGAGAGGCTTACTATGTGGATGAAAAAGAGCCAATTGTTAGTGATTTATTATGTTGTGAGACACGGAATCTGTTTAGATAGATACGTTCTTACCAATGTAACTTCAATTTCAAGTTTGTAAAGTGTTTTTCTTCTTACACTACGGTTTAAATATTACAATTGAAAAAAATATTTTTTAAAGTTCTCCTAATATACTGTAATGTGAGTTTTAGTATACAGGTCATGTCCGGTTACAGCAATTCTTTCACAGTTTTTACAGCATCATTTAGAGTGTTGAATCCTTGTTTCAAAGTTTACGCGTTCTTGCGCATTTATCAGTAATTTTTTTTCAATAGTTATGCATAAGGTAACGCTGGGGCAATTATGCCATGTTTGACTTTACAGCAGAAAAGAATAATGGAATAAGGAAGTTTTTAATCACTGTGTGAGTGTTTTAAGCCTGCAACATTATTCACGTGATATCGAACATCAGGTTAAAAATACATTGGACACATTTTTATCTTAACAAACGCACCGTGGATCAGAACGCAAACATACTGGCTGGGCAAAATTAATAACTTCTCTGCTTTCTAACGGATTGTTATACAACTTTGTAAAGGCCTTACAGGTGTCACATACAAAGTCTGATTATGTTTCTATAAGAAGAACTGCCTCTTTATAGTGGTGCATTTATAAAAAATTAATAACTACATAATATATGTTTATGAAACTTTGTATAGCAATTAGGCCTAAAGGTAGCACACAGATGTAATCAGAATTTGTACAAAAATGTATGCTACCTGTAACTTCTGTACGAAGTTTAATAAAAATCTGTTGTGTAGGAGAGAAATTAATTTTGTGTAAATGTACCCCCTATAAAGGAGTAATTACTATTTTGGACCCGTAAATATAGTTTGTACACAAAAAATATATGCTACCTGTAACTTCCGCACAATGTTTCATAAGCATCTGTTAGATAGGAGAGAAGTTATTAATTTTGTCTAAAATCACCCTCTATAAAAGGGTAGTTATTCTTACACAAATGCAATCAGGGTTTGAACACAAAAAATATGTGCTACTTGTAAGATATGTACGAAGTTTCATAACAGTCCGTTAGAATACAGAGAAGTTATTAATTTTGTCCAGCTAGATTTGCGTTTTTGCACACTGTGCGACGTACGGAGGGGGCTGGCCTAAGGACGAGAGGAGTTGCCCGTTCGAAACATGGGTACGCAGCGAACTTTAGTATAGACAGCAGTGAGTGTTGGAAATGCGCCTAGTTTCAGGTTAACAAAATAGATCTTGAAATGTCGCGGTGCTGAGTCGTATTGTTTCCTTTTCGAGAAAACAATTGTTTTGTGTGAAACATTTGATAGCGTGTTTTGGGAAAACCATTAATTTAATTCCTAATATGCTTACTCAGTCTAAGAGAACAGTGTATTATGATAATAAAATAATTGAAAGAATTTTAGTTTTGTCCCTTAAATGTGAGCAGAAATTTGATCCGAACAAATGGAACTTTAAAATGTTACATTTGTTCGGCTAAAATTTATGCACATTTAAAGGACAAAACAAAATACACTGTTACCTTAAATTGACTGAGCGTATTGGGAATTAAATCAATAGCTTTCCCAAAATACGGCATGAAATTTTGCACATAAAACTTGTTTGTTTTTTTCTCAAAAAGGAAACAAAAACGAGCAAAATTGTATTAAACGTTTTTTGTTGAAATATCACAAGGAATAATCCTTGAAATTAATGATAGTACTTATGGTTCACCATGTATATTATCAAAATTTGGGCAACATTTTTTTATAACATTCAAGACATGCTAACGACCATGTTCTGCTAATGATTGAAATCAGGGAATCGTCAAATTTGCATATAAATTCTCTTCATTTCCTTCGCAAAGGAATAGGTTGTAGCTCATGTTTTCTGTTTGTTCTTTGTTGTCTTAGGCGGTGGCATTTAGCCACATAATTAGGGGGTCCAGGTCCTTGTGAATGTTTAGTTTTCGTTTAAAACTTTCAACGGGTGCGAGGACACAGTGGAACAGCAGAAAATTAAAGAGCTCATGAATTGGCAAAAAATGCTGCAGTGTCAAACTTAAATTTAAGCTATAGCCTGTGTGCCCTTATTCATATGCGAAAAGAAAAATAAATGCGTTAATAATGAATAGGTGGAAGAATCAGTGGCTATGTAGTACAAAGGGTTTAGTTACGAGAGAAATTTTTTTTCCAAGGATCGACACCCGCCTATATAGCAAAAAAGTTATAACTGATTTTATACTAACGCAGTTTTTGTCTGGTCATGGAAAATTTGGCTCTTATTTAGAACGGTTTAAATTACATAAGGAAAATGGCTACTTATAAATGGTGTAATGGGTATAAGTGCCATTATTTTAACTGATGATTGTTCATGTCATAAGGAAGAAAAAATGTCCTCACAATTTTTTTAATTGAAACATTTAACTAATTATTAAAGTTTACAATATTAGTCGTTTGGCAACATTGCTGGATGGGTAGGAGGGAGTTTACAAGTACATAGTACAGCTCAAGCGGATAAAGACATACCGGTAAAAAACAGATGCTCTATTTTAATGCAGGGGCGGACCGTTGTTTACATAAAACGAACAGCAAATACAAACTTTCAATCTCATTAATAGAATTTTATGGTAATTTTCCATTTTATTTAACAATATTGACAATATTGGCCCATTTTTATTGTACGTCTAAAAATAAACAATGATTTACTGCACATAATCACACGAACTTTTTTTTTAAATGCAGCATTTTAATCTCTCCCGCTTCCATAAAGCAGTGCCATTTTTTAAGAAATTTCTGTTTGTGTGATTTTCGAAACGAAGTAAGAAACTCCTAATTTCTAATAATCGTTGAGAAACCGCTACAAAAGTTCGCCGTTTAAGTAATTAACCTTCATTGCGGTCAACATTGACGGTACATCCTCTTGCCTCACTTGAATTATGAAGACTTTCTCCATAAATTAATAACATATGATATTCCTAAACTTTGAATGACATTGTAAGTTGTTTATCGAATACCTGGTACCGAACTGTCATCCGCTCGGCAGTAGACCTGTGGACAGGGAGCTTGAACTCAGCTGACATGTACGTACGTACGTCTGTGCAGAGTACTGCCTGCTGAACACGTTGCCACGTCTGTCACGCCAGAATATTAACAAATTTAAACATCCAATTTTATTTAATTTCACGAAAACGTAATAGAACATACAAATAAGTATGTATTTAAACTAATATTAACTCCTTGCTAGATATACCTACTGATGTAATTGTTTTCGTAATTTTACTAACGATATAAGCAGTATAACTCGATATAAGAAAAGAAACATTTTTTTTTCTGGGAAAGCTGGAGATTTTTTGATCCTGTAGACCGTCCCCGACGACTGTGAAAAGGACGGCACATATACTTCTTAAACTCTGTATATCTGTGAAGAACAGAAAACTGTGGCCAACCTTTTGTTTCATTTTCCAGTATTCGAAAACAAAAGGTTTCTTTTGGTTGGACACTTGCACTTTTGTAATGTAATATATTATTCAATGTTTTCACGAAAACATGTTGCTATATAAACAGTTTTGTAATTTTATATGTGAAATATTTAAGAACTTGTAATTAATTCAAATGTAATAAGTGTCCATTTTAAGTAGCATAGACTGGGTTATCCACATAAAATGTATTCTTATTATAATAATATAAACTATCAGTCCGTAACTATAACCCTAATGTACTTCCAGGTAAAATAAGGTTCAAGAAATTGTATATTCAAATAAAATAAATAGGTACGGTATCGCATTGTATTTATTAAGCAGTAGGCCTTCAGTCTTTGTATTGTCATGTCAATTCATCAAACCTTTGAGTCCAGAGTTAGACTTAATGTAAATTTTTTCAGGACGACTAGTAGAGCCTGCAAGCACATCTGTTGTGTGTTACGGTGGCAGCAAGACCGCGGCGAGCTCTCGTCACCCTGCACCAAATGGGGAGATGACGCCCCCGTTGTCTCTGCTAGAGACATTCCAGAGACAATGTAAACAGAATCGAATGAAAAGGCTTTCTTTGTGGAGATGGGAGCATCGCCACGTCCCCTGTTTACGATCTGAAGCCTTCAGCTTCGGTGTATACGTCATTAAATAAGATCACTTTGTTTGGCACATGCCGGGCTACAGCTGGTTTCTGCGTTCTTCAACAATATCCCATTGTGAAGCATCCTTCATCGCCAGATCGAAACTGCGTTAACACAGTTCAGCACCATCTGGTGATTACAGCGAAGCAGTCTTTAACTACAAAGAATATAAAACATGGCCTCAGATTGACGTGAAATTATCAGAAGCGGGTTCGACTCTCTCTCCCTGTACGAAGGACTCCTTGAAAATGACGAATTGGTCGAAATTTAGTTTTCACTCCCATTTTAATGGGAGAATGCGGGTTGGGGAAGCGATATTAAAATGAAACTGGTACCGAACAATAGAGCTTGGATTGCAGAATCTGAAACGCCTAGGTTAAAGTGAGATGGAGAGGCGACATTTTAGTGAAACCCATACTTTAGGGCTTGAAGAGAAGAGTCCAACACTCGTAGGTTAAAGTGAGATGGAGAGGCGACATTTTAGTGAAACCCATATTGAACTCCAGGACTTGAAGATTAGAGTCCAAGACACCTAGGTTAAAGAGAGACGGAGAGGCGATATTTTAGTGAAGCACATACACTAACTCCCGGACTTGAAGAGTAGAGTCTAATATGCCTAGTTAAAGTTATATGGAGGATAAGTATTTTAGTGAAATCTATACCGGACTTCAAGTCCTGAAGAGTAAAGTCTGATACTCCTAAGTTAAAGTTATATGGAGGAGCGATATTTTAGGAAACTTCTACTGAACTTCAAGTCTTGAAGAGTTGAGTCCAACAAACCTAGATTAAAGTGAGATGGAGAGGCGATATTTTAGTGAAACCCATAATCATTTATTCAAAATTCAATAATAATTTTTTATTCAAGATTCTCGCTACATCATCATTCTCATCACATTCCTCATATCATCATTCTAATTTTTTTAATCACATCCACTGTTTTCAATGCGTAGGCTCGTTCACCCATACATATTAATTGTACATACTGTGAGGGCCTTAGCGTAATTCAAAAACTTCAATTCCTCATAGCACTGAAATAAATATTAACTTTCGTCGCTGGGTATCGATCCGGGGACGATAGAATAGCAAGAGAGGTAATTAATTTCTTACTTATTTGTTATCCTGCGTTGCGTAGCATGATTTAATATTCAGATTTGGTGTTCGAATTTGCAGATGAAAGTATGAAGTGAACTTCGGTGAAACCCACAAAACATTTTCTGAACAGTCTGCATTCTTCTGTAACCGCTTACACCCACGCATAGGCCAGCACTGTCCATAAAAATATCCGTGAGTTGAAGTCGTATATGACAATAAAAGCCGCCATCACATTACAGAGAATACAGACATAAGCCGCTGTCTTGTAGTAAAATGTATAATTCGTCTGCAGCAAAACATCTTTATGCATTATGAAGAATCCGACTTGCAGCTGATGTCCTCTGATAGCTTCAGAACGATCAACATTGAGAGTACTTACAGTATGCCATTTTTTGTCATTGAGATATAGGTGAGTGTTGTGTTTGTCGAACCGAAATATAGAACGTGCAACATGCAACGAGCGTATCTGGGTAGTAAAAGTGTAATTAACGTGAAAGACTTTGAACAGGTTCATAATGTTAAATATGCAGTAGACAGCATTCCAATCTCCGGAAACTACGTAGACGTTCACACAAAATTTTTCAAAACTTGTTAGAATAAATGATAACATAAAATTAAAAACAAATGAGAGGAGACATTCCAATTAAACTTCACAAATAACCTCCGAAACTAAATTTCCTGTGTATTGGCAAATATAAATAATCGATAGAGATAAAATTATATATGAGAAGACAATAGAGATTACCAAATGATATTCCTCACTGAAGTACTAGTATGTATAAATCATGGGAATTTCGAAGTGTACAACAACCCTCTTTCTCGTATATGCTGTAAGTTATGTATAATATATGGAGTAGTTTCAAAATATGGGGGAAAGATGATTTCCGATTCAGTTAACGTACATAATGTTCCGAGATAGATGAAAATGTTATATACGACGTCAGTTCTTATCATTAATCGTATCAGTAAAAGTGCATCTACACAGCGTGCTATGTGTCTATACCATTGGCAGTACGATAACACATATGGCTGAGCCATAATAGAACTCCAGACAACTTCTGTGTTACCATTCACCAGTATCTAAATAACACCTTCCCTGGGAGATGGATCGGTCGAAGAGGTTCTTTCGCATGTTTCCGCTTGGCCACCGGACCTAAATATACCATTTTTTTACTTATGGGGACATCTCAAATGTGTCTTATACGCTGAGCTGGTTCTTCATGTGCCTACTCGGAAACAACATTATAAATGCCGCCTGTAGTACTGATCGGATACAGGTCGAAACATTCGAAATTGTGCGTCAGTCCAAGATGCAACGTGTAATCGCATGCATTAAGATCTATGGGCGACACTTCGACATCTACAGGGTTGTTCCCGATCTCTGATAACGAATTTGCATGACGTCATGTGGTCAGGAATCACACCGACAGATGAATTGCGGCGAGAGGTGACAGACCAGTAGTGAGTGATTTCAAAATCAGAGTGCACGGTGTATTACAGTAGCAATGCCCAAGAAAATCGAGCCTTTTTGGGAAGGGTACATAACAACCCTTTTCGATGCCAAGTATAGTTATGTGAAAATCATAGGAGCCTGCAAAAAACGTGGTTTCGTTATTTCCAAGAAAGGCATCTTGTGTGTACCTAATAAGACTGGCTAAGTTCATATGGGATTAATTCCAGACTGGAAAAGGCAAGAAAATCCACCCCCTTTCACAATTTGCCGCACCCCACGAGATGATACAAATTAATTCCATTCGAACTTTACCAATCTTATTAAGTATACAGAAGATGACGATGAATAGACCTATAAATTATGGATTACGTGTATGTCTTAATACTTGTTTGACAGAGACTGAAGAGCTGTCTGTACCTAGATGGTACAAGGTCCTTTCTAGTCTTGGGTCGATAACTATTCTGAGAATTCATCATTGTTCTTTAGTTTAGGGTTATAGTTATTAGGCGTTCCTTTTCACTAGGATTCAAACTTGGCTCCCATATCCTAGTATTTTTGTGTATCTTAACTTTCTGTTGCAATACAGATTCCAAAATTCTATTTTATTTTTCCGCTGATTTTGCTCTACTTCTGTACACTAAATCTTTTAAAGACTTGTCCAATTTCTCTTTCATAACTTTCTCTGATTTTAATGCAGAATCCAATAGCTTTGTCTAAATAGAAATTTTTCGTAGTCCTTTAATAATTTCTCAACCATTTTGTTCATAAAATTTGGCCTTATTAGTTAGATTTTAGGATATTGATATTGGATATTGATGGTACTATTGATATTGGATCCTTATGACCACCTATAGGCATTTATCCTTCTAACTTTTTACAAATTCCTTCATTAAATATAGAGATCTTACAATTCTCAACAATCACATATTTAGTTGGATGTAAGTGACAATTGGGTTTAGGCATAAATGATGCTTAGTTGACTGTACAGATCCAGAAACAAAATTTGGATCACCTGAATTTTTCAAGTTCCAGTGCTTACTGAGCTTGCGCAGTATGTTATAACTGGAACTTTAAAAATTCAGGTGGCTCAAATTTGTTTCTGAGTCTGTACATATGTACAGCTGTCAAAAGAAAAAGTGGCCGCTCTCTAGAAACAAAGTTCCCTTCGGGTATCTCCGCTACAATTCGGAGAGAGGCGATGTTACATGTTGTTGAATCACTTGCCTGATATCTACAGTTATAATTAAGGTATTCTCCATCTTACTGATCTAGCGTATTGGTAGTGTTTCGGGTTGGTATTAGTGAGGTCGTGCGTTCAAATACAAGCTGGTGCTGTTTATGTTTCTTTTATTGGTTTTTAAGAGAAAGAGAAAATATAATTACTTCTGTCTCTTTTATAACTGTTTTAGTAATTAACATCAGGTTCATGAATGTATTATGCCATGACTCTATCATTATTTATTATGACATTATGGCTGAAAATGGAAAGAAAGAAAGAAAGATTGTATTCTCAACAAAAATATATTTCGTGGCATAAACAATACAAACTTACTGGCGTCTGTCTTAGAAAATTCAAACAATTAAAAGTTCAAAAAACAAAACAAAAAGCCACAATTCAATATTTAGTCTATCTTCCTCCCATCTCGATCACATCTTGCAGTCGAGTGGGCGTGGAATCGACTAGTCTTTTCAGTTCTCAGCCTCGGAATTCCAGGCATCCTGGAGGAGTTTCCACAAATCATCAGGACGTCTTGGAGGAGGTTTAGGCCAAATTTTCCGCATATGCTTCTTTACTTGTGCCCCCGTTGCTCATTTGGAAGAGCGTCGGAATTTAGATGTCAACGTCTCAGGTTCAAATCTTCGTCAGTCCTTTTCATTTTATTGTGTTACAGGATAGTACAATGTAATAATATAAGAAGAAAAAACTAACACTAGTATTATGTAACTGTATTGTTTAAAATCTAAAATTAAATTTATTTTACTTATATCGCTAAAGAACAATAACAGAATATAAATGATAACTTCAATATTATTTATATCGCTAAAGAACGATAACAGAATACAAATGATACGGTAACTTGAATATTATTTATATCGTTAACGAACGATAACAAAATAAAATTATAATTTAAAAATTATTTATAACGCTAAAGAACGATAACAGAATAGAAATGATAACTTGAATATTATTTATATCGCTAAAGAACGATAACGGAATACAAATGATAACTTGAATATTATTTATATCGCTAACGAAAGATAACAAAATAAGATTATAATTTGAACAAGACTCGAATTCACAATCTTTGAATTATTAAGCGAGTTCTCTACCGCTACTATACGAGATGCAGATATCGAATAACTCCATAGTTCCGAAACTGCTTCTACATGTGCATTGCATCGTGTAATATCACCGTGATCCGAAGTGAACTTAGAAAATATTCTCTGTCCACGAGTGCGGCCACTTTGTTTTTGACAGCTGTACATAGGGGAGAGTTGGGTAGTATCGGACATTGGGTAATATCGGACAGTGCGTTTCTTTCATCTACCAGAGATGGTAGTACCTGAATGACATGGTTACGTAACTGTATGCGACATCACAGAAACGTAACCATGTCATTTAGGTACTATCGTCTGGTTGTAGATGAAAGAAACTCACTGTCCAATATTACCCGATGTCCGATACTACCCAACTCTTCCCTATATCCGGGTCATTTAAAACCAACAACAAGCAAATCTGACCACTAATAATTTTCGTCGTCTTGATTTTCATCATTATCATAATAATTAAGAAAAAACCTAGAGATTTGTCTTAGAAACTGTTACATCAAGACGCAAGCTGTTGTTGGCCACTCAGCGCCATCTGTGTTTAGGTCGTTCAGGGTCTTTTATATCTCTGGATCAGTAGTGGAATGTCAGTTATGTAGGTCTATTATTATTTATTCTTCATAAAATGCTGTGTTTACTGTTTTTATTAAGATGTTATGTATTGCACTATTTTGTCTATTTATATTTTTTTCTATGATACGAATTATTTAATAATTATTCAATTTTGTGAGCCTTTTCGAAACTCTGTTACAGACATCAGCATCATTATCGAAATTATATTGTGAATTCTTAACATTTTGTCGTCAAGTATATTGCAAAACTTTATTTAATTATATGAAATAATCGTATAAATAATAGTAAAATATTGAAATGTAATGTTTTAGAAATAATATATCGTTATGAGTGAGTTTACTTCTACAGCAAATTACAATTGAATTACTTCTTGCACGGTAGAAAGAACTTCTACATTGAACAATAATGTATAAAAGAATATTTGCCTGTCTAAAATCCATATTGTTCCTGACTGAATCACAGTGATATTACCGTATTGTAATGGGCAAGCCCATGCCATAAAACGGAACATTTAACGATCGTTATAATAAGAAACAAGCCTACAAAGCTTAGTTCCCCACTTCAGACTGTCATATAAGAAAACAGCCTATATCTGTTCAAAGTTTTTGTTAAAAGGGTTGTTGTGTATTTTTTATTGTTTCTTTTCTTAGAACTTCAATAGCATTGAAGGTAAGGCAGATTTTTTTCTTTTCAGCTCATTTATTTTATATATATGTTATTGTTGGTGGGTTCAATTTATTTTATTTGATCAGCGGTCCGACTTTGAGGTATAGCCCCGGCTTACCTGTCGTCTTCGTCGTCATCATCTTCCTCTCATACAGGTGGGGGACTCGAGCGGCATTTCTTGGCTTGCGGTCTAGCTAACTTTATTGCGGCCGTAAAGCTCGGAGAAAGAATTCAGTCAGGCGACTGACATGCTTTTATTATTGTTATTTATATTATAAAATAACACTCGAGTGTTTTCCAGCACTCGGTGCTTTCTGTGTGTGACAGAGTATACCAGAAGACGCCACATGGTCAGCTTTCTTGTGTCGTAATTGAGTGCTTTCATGATATTTGTATACGTGAAAATATCTAGAAAGTTGTAATTCTTAACATTAAGTTTGAGAATAGTACAGACCCAGAAACAAAATTCAGGTGGCCTAAATTTTGTTTCTGGATCTGTACATAATAATTTTGTTGTTTGCACGTATAGGCTACATAGTCTATGTGTATGTATAGAATGTTTCGGAGACTCAGGGATTATATGGGAGACAAAAATGTATTTATTTATTTATTTATTTATTCTGGTGTAGTTAAGGCCATCAGGCCTTCTCTTCCACAACACCAGGAATACAAATACAATAATAGAAATGAACACAGAAAAAAATACACTATATACAAAGTAAAGCTACACAAGAAATAAAGAGAGAGAGAAAAAAACACTATAAACAAAGTAAAGCCGCACAAAAATATACACAGGTTGCAGTCACACAAACTTTAAATGAGTGATTAAGTATCATATTGTATCCTAACTAATTAACTAACATAAACAATAAACTTGCATTACACATTTTCATTATAATGTACCTATTACCAGATCAGCAGGAACCAGTTTTTCTTCTTTTTGGTTATAGCAATACGCGCGAAATTTTCGTAATTATTTTCTATCTTACATTTACCCTTTTAGGTAGCCTATCCTATTTAAGCAAGCAAAGCCGCGAAATAATGCGAAATTTGTATCATTATGCAAAATATGCCAATACCACGTAATATATCGCCTCTATCGCATAAACTACAAAATATACACCAAAACTGTATTCAGTATTGTTAAAAAACATATTTATGACTTTTTTCAGTTAAATTGCCAATCGCTTGGTATCGTCAATAATTCTGTATTTTCTTACTCGTTTTGACCACAGTCTAATATAGCCTATATACAGTCGCGCAACTGCAACATTTTTTGCCAACATTCGACAGCTGATGCAACAATAGCGCCCAAGCGGCTAGCAAGGTGAAGCAATAGGTCATAGGACTGCTATTGCCAGTATGTGCTTATGAAAAGGACGTGGGTTGTTAATAACGCTTCAATAATCTCTCTGAATAAAGGAAATATGTGTAGTGCTGTAAATTGCAGTGACAACAAAATAGAATCTCTCCTAGTCTGTAGTTATTCAGATTCCCTAACCTCTTCATACCCGAGACAAATTTAGAGTTAAACAAATTTTAAAATATTATTTATTGGATAATTGGCGATACAAAGACAAACACTAATCAATCAACATTTTTATCATGACCTCTATTCTTGTTTTATGCTACGTATCATATATGATACCTTGAGATTCTATGGGGACTTGTTTTGGTATCCATTCAGTTTTATTTATTTTACAAAAATGCATACAATTGCTTACAAATAATGAAATGAAAGTATCTGTATTCCAGCAGCAACACTACACTTAGAAATCATAGCAAATATAATACTCCCGTTAAATATATACATTATATAGAAAATATATTTCCTTCGTGGAAAAAAATATGTTCTGTAAAGATTCTCTGTAACAGGAACTACACTACCAGTAAAAAAATCCGAAGAACAATAAGAACAGAATAACAGCAACAACTCTGCATTATATATATATATATATTTTTTCCCCTGTAACAGGCATTTTGTAAAAATAATATTGCAAAATGCTCCCTTTGGCTAAACAGACGAACCTCGTCCTAAACCAAAGCCTATACTGTTTCAAGGTACCTAACCCATCTCGACCGTAGTCCGCTCCAGGTGCGGGCACAGTGATCAAATTTGATTGCCAGTTTCACACACTTCCCATACCAGCCATTGACTTATATGAATTGTTTCTGCCCACAATTTTTTACTAAACAGTCCATCTATTGGAGTATTATACAATACACGGGTACAGTATCCTTTTTTTGACCAGCACTTGCAGTCTTCTACTAGTTCCACACCGAATTCAGTAGATGCCATAAAAATGGACGCATTGTCAAACTACTTTAGTAGAGCTGGTATGTCGTCATTTCTCACCACTTGTTCGTAACTACCCCTACTTTCTTTCTTCATATCAGTGTCACTTTTTAGTGAAGCGTATTATATTATAAATAATATTTTGATTATATGAAAGTGCTGCGAGCATGAAATAACAGCTATTACGTTTATACAATATTAGGAATTCTACTTATTACACAAAACTATAGTAATGTGATAACTTATATGAAAAGTCGTGCTAGTGATCAAAGGTATCGCCAATGATACCTCTTAAAAAGTAGTGTTGTACGCCTGTATGAGAACCCAAACAATGTTTCTGTTTCTATTATTATTATTATTATTATTATTATTATTATTATTATTATTATTATTATTGCGATAGAAAATCTGAAAAAGTACAAGTCTCCAGGTATCGATCAAATTGCAGCAGAATTAATACAAGAGGGTGGAAGTACATTATATAGCGAAATTTATAAACTTGTACTTGCTATTTGAGAAAAGGAAATTGTACCAGAACAATGGAAGGAGTCCATAATTGTACCTATTTTTAAGAACGAGGACAAAACCAACTGTGGTAACTTTCGAGGAATATCACTTTTGTTGACATCGTACAAAATTTTGTCCAATATTCTTTTGAGAAGATTAACTCCGTACGTAGATGAAATTATTGGGGATCATCAGTGTGGTTTTAGGCGTAATAGATCGACTATTGATCAGATTTTTTGTATTCGACAGATAATCGAGAAAAAATGGGAGTATAAGGGTACAGTACATCAGTTATTCATAGATTTCAAAAAGGCATATGACTCGGTTAAGAGGGAAGTATTATATGATATTCTTATTGAATTTGGTATTCCCAAGAAACTAGTTCGATTAATTAAAATGTGTCTCAGTGAAACATACAGCAGAGTCCGTATAGGTCAGTTTCTATCTGATGCTTTTCCAATTCACTACGGGCTAAAGCAGGGAGATGCACTATCACCTTTACTTTTTAACTTCGCTTTAGAATATGCCATTAGGAAAGTTCAGGATAACAGGCAGGGTTTGGAATTGAACGGGTTACATCAGCTTCTTGTCTATGCGGATGACTTGAATATGTTAGGAGAAAATTCACAAACGATTAGGGAAAACACGGAAATTTTACTTGAAGCAAGTAAAGCGATCGGTTTGGAAGTAAATCCCGAAAAGACAAAGTATATGATTATGTCTCGTGACCAGAATATTGTACGAAATGGAAATATAAAAATTGGAGATTTATCCTTCGAAGAGGTGGAAAAATTCAAATATCTTGGAGCAACAGTAACAAATATAAATGACACTCGGGAGGAAATTAAACGCAGAATAAATATGGGAAATGCTTGTTATTATTCGGTTGAGAAACTTTTATCATCTGGTCTGCTGTCAAAAAATCTGAAAGTTAGAATTTATAGAACAGTTATATTACCAGTTGTTCTGTATGGTTGTGAAACTTGGACTCTCACTCTGAGAGAGGAACATAGGTTAAGGGTGTTCGAGAATAAGGTACTTAGAACAAATTTGGGGCTAAGAGGAATGAAGTTACAGGAGAATGGAGAAAGTTACACAACGCAGAACTGCACGCATTGTATTCTTCACCTGACATAATTAGGAACATAAAATCCAGACGTTTGCGATGGGCAGGGCATGTAGCACGTATGGGCGAATCCAGAAATTCATATAGAGTGTTAGTTGGGAGACCGGAGGAAAAAAGACCTTTGGGGAGGCCGAGACGTAGATGGGAAAATAATATTAAAATGGATTTGAGGGAGGTGGGATATGATGATAGAGATGGATTAATCTTGCACAGGATAGGGACCGATGGCGGGCTTGCGTGATGGCTGCAATGAGCCTTCGGGTTCCTTAAAAGCCATTTGTAAGTAAGTTATTATTATTATTATTATTATTATTATTATTATTATTATTATTATTATTATTATTACGTGAATAGCTAAAGTGTAAGAATATATCAACAGTTAATATTATTTAATTTAACATATAACAAATCGCCAATTATATTTGATTTTCTCAGCCATGCTGCTGACTAGACGGAATGATAAATTTAATCAACTGGAGGCATTTGGTGACAAGAAAGTAGAAGAAACTCGAATGATAACTAGAAAGCGCAGATGATAGAGAATAAGATACCTCAGGCCACGGACCTATACTTATAAGCGCATAACGAATGACATGAATACATTTCTAAGATATCATATAATATGACTGATACCGAAGGACAGACGAGGCTAAAGACCAAGAGAGACCATAAAGTCAGAACTCATAATCATAACCAACACGGTACTACACACATCTGTGACACAGTGCATGAGGGTTGGCCACTAAAGGGAAAGTAATAGGTGGAGCTTGCACGGAAATATCGTATGTATTTCGGTACATCGAAATAATATTCCGTCGGATCCCGGCCACTTAGTCTCTCATAATCAGTGCACCTCTGCACATTGGTATGTTGGACATTGTGCCACGGTCACACATCTGTGACACAGTGCATGAGGGGTGGCCACTAAAGAGAAACTAAGAGCGGAGCGTAAACTGAGAGGATTCAATCCGGCATCGGAATTGGAATCCGGTGTGGCTTAGTGGCTAGAGCGTCAGGACGTAGAGCTGAAAAACCAGGGTTCGAATCACGGTGCTAGAGAGAATTTTTCTCCGCTCCACCCATCCTTCACACATACAGATGTTTATTCTTGCTAACATTACTATCTGTGTTGTCTTAGATGGAAATTCATTCAACGGCTGTGAAAGAACAGACACATAAGCTACATACATATGCTGTACAACATAATTAAACAAGTTATAAAACTACAGTATGTAAAACATGTAAAAGGACAAGAATTAAAGAAAGGATATAAGTAAGAGGTGTAAAGTATCAGGAAATTTTTGAGGAGGAAGAAGAAAAAGTATAAATAACTAAAAATAACTAAACCAGCCAGGAATTAAAAAAAATAATCTTACAACAACTTCTTAAACATTTCTTAAAACACTGGAAATTTGGTAAAAATTTGCATTGTTATGGAAGTTAGTTATAAGATGTTATTTATTTAAAATGTTTAATTCCTTTAGTACCGTAAGTTACTGAGTCATGCTGTAAAAAAGTTATATTTCCCTTTTTTTGCAGAATAAATATGTAAGCTCCACGTGAAGCCATATAAAAGAATGTGTTATATAGGGTTGTATCCGATCTCTGATAACGAATTTGAAAGGCATCGTGTGCGTCAGGTGTCACACGACAGCTGAACTGTGGCGCGAGGTGACAGACTAGTAGTGAGTGATCTCATAGTTAGGTGCATGGCGACTAACAGCAGAAATTCCCAAGAAAATCGAGCCTTTTTGGGAGAGGTACATAACAACCCTTTTCGATGCCAAGTACAGTTAAGTGAAAATAAAAGAAGCCTGCAATAAACGAGGTTTCGTTATTCCCAAGAAAGGCATCTTCTGTGTACTTAATAAGATTGGTAAAGCTCGAATGGAATTAAATTGTATCATCTCGTGGGGTGCGGCGACTTGTAACGGGGGGTGGATTTGCTTGCTTTTTCCACTCTGGAATTAATTCCATCCGAGCTTTGTCAATCTTATTTGGTACACACAAGATGCCTTTCTTAGAAATAACAAAACCACGTGTTTTGCAGGCACCTATGATTTTCACGTAACTGTACTTGGCATCAGAAAGGGTTGTTATGTACCCCTCCCAAAAAGACTCGATTTTCTTGGGCATTGCTACTGTAATACACCGTGCACTGTGATCATGAAATCACTCAGTACTCGTCTATTACCTCTCGCCGCAATTCAGTTGTCGGTGTGATTCCTGAGCACATGACGTCATTCAAATTCGTTATCAGAGATCGGAAACAACCCTGTATTAGGAGTAGACCAAGATTACTTGTGGCCTTGAAAGCTGCAAAAAAAAAAGATACGAATGGTGGCGGAAAGAGTATGGGAAAGAAGAGAAAATGGAAGAAAGAGGTACAGAAGAGAGGTAAATAAAGAGAAAAGCAAACAAGAAAGAAAGAGCGAATTCAAGAAGAAAACAGAAAAGGAAAAACGGAATGAAAGGATTAAATAAAATATACAGAGGGAAAGACAGCTAGAAATGAAGGAATATAGAAAGCGAGGAGACAAAGAATGGAGCAAGAGAATAAATAGGGAAAGGAGAAGTCAAAAGAAATGAATAAATATTGGAAGAAATTAAGAAAAGAAAGAAATAAAAACAGAAATAAAGAGAGATTGAAAGAAAGAGAAGCAGAAATAATATTGGAATTATTTATATATTTATTTATATATATATTTATTTGTTTATTTATTTATTTATTTACTCTGATGGAGTTAAGACCATGATGCCTTCTCTTCCACACCACCAGAAATACAATATAACTACAAGAAAAATTATACATCAATGCAATTAATCTACAGTAATAACTAGTTACAGAATGAATATATGAATATGACATAAAAAAACAACTGAACATACAAATACAAATTGAAAATAATAAAAATTAGTCCAACAAATTAAATGATGCAAAAAAAAAAAAAAAAAAAAAAGAACACACAAAAAGTGAAAACATATACAGGGTCATAATTTTATTTTTACTTCAATTTTTATTGTAGCTGAGTTTTTGAATGTACTTCACTCCCACTCCTTCTAGTAGCAAACTTCCACACACAACCAAAGCCACATAATGCTGCAGTCAAAGTCGTCTTACGGTCATAGTAAGCTAAACAGTACAGAGTGAATGAGTATAGTACGTTCCAGAAATATGGTCGCATTTTCCAGTGAAGAAAGAGCATTCATGCACTATTGAATCATACTTTAGCACAGATACTGTGCGCCGTTTAGTTACGTCGCAGTCAGGGTTCCCCCACCCGTTTCTGCTCGCTCCACTGTAAAGGCTAGTAGCTGGGCTGTCTTAGCTCTTTTCTGATAACATTTGCTGTTAGGAATTGGACTTCTACGTAATATTATAGAACTATTTAAAATAATTAAAAAAAGGGCCTCGTTAAGTAATTGTCACGTGATTTCCCCCCCTTTCTAAGACCCTCCTACATAACCATATGGACGGACAGTAGATAACATCTCTGAGCAAATTTATCTATGCGGATCGGGCAGAAGTGAAGATTGGATTGACAGTAAGTAAGGTACACTGTTGTAGAGTAGGTACAGAATTATTTCAACATGCGCAGGATTATGGCTCCCCATGCCGCCTGATTTGAATGCTTTGCATCATTTCTTTTGGATTACTGTGAAACAGTTGTGTTTGCTAAACATCCTACAACAATAGAAGAATTAAACAATTACATTCAAGAAACCATACAGTCAATTTCAGAAGATATGCTTGAAAACGTTTTTGATACACAAAAGAACTCAACCCTGTATCGAAATAAACGACCACCATTTTCAATAATTTGTTTAAATATCCATGTTTTGAATATTTTTTTAAATTTAAATACATTGTAAATACTGTACGAGTATGTTAATGTGCAGTAGACAGCATAGTATACATTGCATAATAAATACGTCCGATTGAATAGTTCAGTTAGTGAGTAAAAACACTTACTATTAATACTGTACTGTATTTTGATTAAATAAAAACCAAACGAAAATGGTCAAACTCAAAATCGTAACATTTCCTAGTTTACGTAAATGAATGCACTACTTTTCTTCCCTCCTATACCTAATAAAGTTATTTGTATTGTATTTGACACTAGTGTCGTCGAACTTCGGTCGTGGAAATGGGTAGCAAACAGTGTTTCCTGTTCTCAATCGTTAAACCAAAGGTATCGTCAGGTTAATATTGGAAATGTTAGTAAAAACAAAATGATGTCCCTGTACAAAAAATACAGACATAATAGTGTCACTCAGCATCATTGTTATTAACTAAGGGGCAGTAAGCTGTTCTAGTATCCTGGCACAAAGACAAGAGAAAGGGTCAATCTAACAAAAGGAAATTATTGCCAAAATACTAAGGATAAAAACTTCGGCATAAATCTTGCAACTTCTCAGAAACAGATTTCGTGATGATGGAAGAGTGGAACAGAGAAAAATTCTCTCCGGCACCGGGATTTGAACCTGAGTTTTCAGCTCTACGTGCTGACGCTTTATCCACTAAGCCGCACCGGATTCCCATCCTGATGTGGGATCGAATCCTCTCAGTTTAAGTTCCACCTCTTGGGTTCCCTCTAGTGGCCTACCCTCATGCACTGGGTCATAGAGGTGTATGACAATGGCAAAATGTCCACACATGTGCAGAGGTGCACTCGTTATGAGTGACTAAGTGGCCGGGATCCGACGGAATAAGCGCCGTCTTAAATCACTAAGTGATTATTTTTCGCATATAATATATTACGATGTACCGAAGTACATATGATATTTCAGTGTAGAAATTCTGCGTATCATATGATGATGGAAGAGTAGAACAGAGAACAGAGAGTCACTCATAACGAGTGCACCTCCGCACATGTATGAACCCAAGAGTTGGAAATTAAACTGAGAGGATTCGATCCGACATCGGGATGGAATCCGGTGCGGCTTAGTGGATAAAGCGTCAGCACGTAGGGTTGAAAACCTGGGTTCAAATCCCGGATCAGGAGAGAATTTTTCTCTGTTCCACACTTCCATCATCATATGATATGCAGAATTTCTGCACGGAAGTATCACATGTATTTCGGTACATCGTAATACAGATTTCGTGAGATAAAACATACTTTTCTTATTTACTTTTAAACTGCGACAGTGTCCGGCAATCCCTGGCGTCACTAGGTAAGGAATTAAAGGAGGGAAAGAGAAGAATAAGGTACAAAATAGGAGAATAAAAGAAAAACAAGTAGAAATAGAAAAATAAAGAAAAGAAATGAAAAAAGAAAGAAAGGTTAAATGAAAAGATGAGGATAAAGTAAGGCATGAAAGGAAGAAAAAATGGGAGAAATATAAAAAAGAAGAATGGAAAAGGACAAATAAAATAAGAGATGAGTGAATGACAGAAAAACAGAAAAGTCGAATGGATGGATGGATGAATGGATGAATGAATGAAGGAACAAGAATGAAGGTAGTAGGGAAAACAGAAGTAGGCACCCTAAGTAAGGCGGGAAATGAAAAACAGAAACATAGAAAAGAAATAAAAAGGAAGGAAAAAAAAAAAACAATTGAAAACGTGTTCTCCATTCACACAAGTTCACTACGTTGGCATAACAACAAAACGAATTATGCTAATTGAGAAGAAAATTCCCCATTCAGGTCTTTTGTGCGTAGATTGTAAGTGGCATGGCTCCATCTTTCTTTATATGGGTCGTACCTATTCCGGCTATTAACAAGTCTCAACTCTGAAGATGATGTGGACTGAATTAGTCCCGACCAAGCATAGCGTCTTCGTTCCGGCACGGGAGTAGTAACCTGCCACCGCTACGAACAATTGCAGGAGTGAGAGGACTAACGACCTAAGTACACTTCGCTCATTTATATAAGGTAACAGCAATTATTGAGTTAGTGATCTTGTGCGATAAGACAGGGCCAAGTCAAAGAACTTGTGTCATAGCAGATACCATGAATTTAAACAATGAAAGTGACGTGTATTTAAATTCCAGCTTCTTAATTAGAATTAAAAAACAGATTAGAGCTGCATATTGTCTCCAGAAATGAAATTTTATACGTAATAAAAGATATTAACTTTACAAAGTGATGGATGGTATAGCATTCTCAATGTTGAACTATTGTAAATGTGAAAATTTCGAAATGTTTTCTTGATACTAGCTTAGGTTGTAGGCCTACCACAGCGGTGACCAAAGGGAGTATTGTAATTACATCGTGTAATCACAGACATTCAAACGGGTACGAGGAGTTTCTTGTGTATTGCTGAGTGTTTCATTCACGTACTGAAGACAAGCACTGGCGGTATCATGTCGCTCTACAAACTCTGTCTCTACAAGCAGTAAGAGGTGGTTTCGTAAAGAATGAGAAGGAGAAATTTTTTGTAGTTCTGTCGAACAAAATGTAATATGTTTACTTTGCTTAGGAGTACATAGAAACATTAATTGCCATGCTAAATAATGTATTATTATTATTATTATTATTATTATTATTATTATTATTATTATTATTATTACTGAACACTAAGTCTATGTTTCTATAATTCTTCTGTATGTGCATGAATATTGATATTTTTAGATCTTCTCCCTAAAAGGATAAACTTATTAGGATTTATCTCAATTTTAATCTTCTTAATTTTTATATGAGGGTAACTATTTATTAGTTATGCATTTAATAATAATAATAATAATAATAATAATAATAATAATAATAATAATAATAATATTGTAGAAAAACTGAGTCAATATTATGTGCCAACGAACTGTTAAACACCAGGAATTGGCATGTCTTAAATCATAGCCAGGAAGAGAAAGATGAGATAAATAAATGTATGGAAGTCAGTTACCTAATGGGGTTTGAAATATCTCGTGCTCTAAAGCCTTTTAATAGAATAGAATTTCTCAAAAGAGTAATGATTAAAATAGCTTAAATAACTTGTCCATAAGAAGTTTTTAATTTTGAAAAACTACGAATTTCTCGACCAAGTATCGAGAGAAGAATTTAGAAAATTCCTTATTATATTCAAGAGGAAGGTTAAAAAAAGAAGCAAGAAAAATCATATATTATTCACTGGCTCTTGATGACAGTAGTGACACTACAGTACTAATACAGGAAAGCTTGAGATTTTTATCCGCGGGATTGATCAAGATGTTAGTAGAGGAACCACCACTGATAGTTGTTTTCATGCCAAGTACCTTTCCTCCGTCTCCTTACTTCATAGGCTGTCTGCCGCAAGTAATCACTGCAGCTCGAGTTTTGTTCACCGCTGGCCTACCATCTAAAAATAAATCTATGTGTACAGGATCTTCTGAAAAAATGGTTCCAATATTTAGAGAGGAAGTAGTATGCACCAAAACAAGAAATAAAAGTCCTATAAACATGGGTCCTAAAATTTATATCTTCTTAGTAATGAGCAAGTGTTTACCATTACTGATAGAACAGCGTATCATCTACTGTGAGCTCTTTGGCAAGAAACAAATGAGGAAACAGAATTTAACCGTTTGTCGCTATAGAGTATTCCAGCTTAAGAAAAAAGCATTGGTCTTACGGGTCTTGGCTAGTAGACTATACTGTTGCCGCAAGATGCCTCCGTTAGAAGAAAGAGTGAGGTATAGTATCTCCATCTCACTCTCTTCCTAACACGTACAGCTTTCTAGCAAGTTTATCGCACAAGATAGGTGTGTTAAACATCAATACAGTCATTTTATTGGGTTAAAAAGTGCTTATAGTACAGATTTAAGAGTATGCGCAGCACACGTTTTCCGTTATTAAATGTTAAGAAGTGCTTATAATACAAATTTAAGATTATGTGCAGCACACGTTTTCCGTTACTAAATGTTAAGAAGTGCTTATAATACAATTTAGGATTAGGCCTATGTGCAGATCATGTTTTTCGTCTTAAATGTTAAGGAGCGCTTATAATACCAATTTAAGATTATGTGCAGCACACGTTGTCCGTTATTGAATGTTAAGAAGCGCTTATAATAAAAAATTAAGATTATGTGTAGCACACGTTGTCCGTTATTAAATGTTGTTGTTTTCTAATGCCAGGCGCTTGACAATAAAGTCATTTGACCTCTTGCACTACAAAGTTTTTCAAAGATATTGTCATGGTCAGCCAGTGAAGCACAGATTTTGAGCCGTTGAGAAGTGCTTATAAAACAAATTTAGAATTATGTACAACACATTTTTCCCGTTATT
Organism: Periplaneta americana; assembly: GCF_040183065.1. Lineage (NCBI taxonomy): Eukaryota > Metazoa > Arthropoda > Insecta > Blattodea > Blattidae > Periplaneta > Periplaneta americana. The sequence continues at coordinate 87,029,051 of NC_091127.1, forward strand.
AACTTCACACTATAATCAAACAGGAACCCAAGTTACATACTAATGCCTTTGTTGTTTTGCTGACAGTTAAATTTTATGTACTTTATATAATAAGCGCAGACAATGTTGTACGTGTTTTAACAGTGCCAAATCTTAGCCTCAACCGTACCACCCCTACTTGTCTGTTAAATTTATCAGCGGGGATGTTTGGCAAGAAAGCGGAAGGCTATTCCACCATTTAGCTGTTATCCCGTTATTTGTAAATTAAATATATGGTAATTTTAGAGATGTACACAATTTTAGCATACGAAATCGCTCTCGTAGTTCTCAATGAAATTATGTTCTTTATGAATTAAAAGAAACTAATTAATTCCCAGTTCTCATGAAGAATATTTATAAATAGTTAATGGAACAGCCCCCATATGTTCAATGCTATTTTCTTAACGTGGAATCTCTATATTCTTTGTTTCTCTATGATAAATTATCTAGCTTTAATTATTCAGGTAATCTTTTCGTACTTTGATTTTATTGTAATTGTAATTGTAAATTTAATACTAATTGTAATGTTATTTGTAATTGTAGGGGAGAGTCGGGTAGTATCGGACATCGGGTAATATCGGACAGTGAGTTTCTTTCATCTACCACACGATGATAGTACCTGATTGACATGATTACGTTTCTGTGATGTCGCATAGAGAAACGTAACCATGTCATTCAGGTACTACCATATGGTGGTAGATGAAAGAAACGCACTGTCCGATACTACCCGATGTCCGATACTACCCGACTCTCCCCTAATTATAAATTTAATACTAATTGTAATTTTATTGTTCATATTGTAGTTGGAATCTCCTGGTAGAGGGGCAGAGAAGGCCTGACGGCCTTATCTCTACCAGGTTAAATAAATAAATACTAATATTAATACTATACATACATATTTCGTATGTGTTAAATAGGAGCATGTTTTTTTTTCTTGCCCAAGAGCTCACAGTAGAAGATATGATACTTTTACAGTGGTGGTAAACATTTTGCTCATTTCTCAGAAGATATTAATCTTAGGACTCATGTTACTGTTACAACAAAACATGGTCCGGTTCAACAGATACAAAACTAACTTACCCCACTGGTAAAGTAATAATTACTGCAGGTAGAATCAGTTTACGTACGAACTCTAACGTACTGTCGTCTGTTTAAGCGTCCTCTTGGTAAAAACACAAACTGTAGGCTAATCCCCTTGATATACAATGGCAAAACCACCCCTTTTCCTATCTGTTCAACAGAAGTATTGAGCTATAAAAATGGTTATCGGGCGGGAAATGGAGCATCTTTTAGTACTTCAGTTCAAATAGGATTTTTCTGCACCCGTGATGGAATGAGTTGCGTGTTGACTGTGCAGCCGGTTAAGTCGGCCTCACTATCTGCTACACTATCTAGTCGTAAGTTATATTTATGGTGATGTTCTATCGTACCTCACAGACCTACATGAGCCGTCATATGCTCGTCGAGGTTGAGATACTTGGGGTTTTCGTGTCTCTTATATAGATCTGTGAGTCGTTTAAAATCCACCACCACTGCCATCTACCAGCTTTTTGACGCCGCGAGGGAAACCGAGCATGGCGGACGGGCGATTCTGCGTCACGCAAAATATATATTCTATTTCTTTTTTAGGCGGAAGTGATAGCCTAATGAAAGATGAATTACAGAGATTGAATTACGGTGTAATGACGGGGGAAAAACTGGAGAACTGCGAGGAAAAGCCTCACATCCTATGTTTTGTCCATCGCAAATACATCTCCGCTATCTCCGAGCTTCATCTCGGATTCATTGTCGTAAAACAGCACTACACCAAGCTACGAGTAATAAGGATACTTTCTGCTCGATAGGATGGGTTTTGAACATTTCCAACGAGAAGTAGAAATAATGCTACTCTGTAGGGCTATATTAGCCCTATAATATTTAAAAAAAGCGTATCTCAGACGATACTAATTCGCCTGTCTCAATTGAAGGGTTCAGGACCATAGTGGGCCAAACGCCATTTATTAAGAACGGAGAAAGCAAGTGTTAGAGTTAAGTGAATACCATAGTTTAATGAAGATTGACATATCATTTAGTTTTAATGTGCATACTTTATATTACTTGCTATATGTTTCATCGAATTATGGCATTCATTTAAATTTAACCCTTGTTTTCTCAGTTTTTAATGTATGTAGCTTGGCCCACTATGGTTCTGAACCCTTCAATTATCAGTCGGTTATATTACGTATTACAAAAAATACAAAGAAAAATCGTCTGATAAATCCTGAAGAACGTCTGATTGAGGTTCTGTCTGATATGTAAATCTATTATCAGGCAGTATATCTCACTTGATGTTATATGCCAGAGAAAGAACAATTGTTTGTATGCATCTGACTTCTAATGAGTGAAATATGTAGCTAGGCAGCGATGTATGCAATGGAGGGGAAAATATACTGACCACTCTACCTCATTATCTCCTGGCCTAGTTGCCTCAGGAGTGATATCTTGTTGGTGTCCAGACTTATCTTCGGACAGTTGACTAAACAACAACAATTCCTGAAGTTGAGTGTCATTATGCATTTTTATTTAAAATAAAGGACCATTTTTTTCACCAAAATAATATATTTTATGTACATTGATTCCGGATAAAGTCATTCGTGGATAATGGATATGAACTAAATCGGGTAAACAATTCAGAAGAGGTCGCTAGTACACATACAAGCAGACAGATGGCTTGCCCATAACCATTTTTTCGATACCACGCACGAAAAAAAAAATTGTACATTTCCGCGAAAATATCGATATCTATGGTTGCAACATCAGAATACTTGGAACAACGAGGCAATAAAATGAGTTCCATTATTTATTCACCGGACTGTATATACGCTTTGGACATTCTCCAGTAATTAAAGTAACAGTACCGCATTTCATGACGTTGGAGTTCTTCTCGTTCTTCGGGTCAGCTATAAAAGCATTACGTATAAACTGAGGCTATAATATTGTGATATTACTTTACAGTATAATCATTAGTGTGGGCATATTTACAGTTCCAGCATGTATGTAATTAAGCATGTAATAATGCTGAAAGAAATACGAGGTGAAAGATTAAAAATAGGTATGGACTTGTGAAATAATGTAGAGCATAAATATAGATCTTACTCCACAACAATAGTACTGAGGCTGCTGAAATAAGTCAGCTCGTGATACTGACTAGGTATTAAAGAAATAAAATATGAAATAAGCTTCAATACCATAGGTATTACAGACAATTGAAAGATACAGAACTTCTTGGAAGAATTATATTTGCGGAATGCCTTCTGATTATGTCATTGAACTGCTAAATCATGACGAATTAGGAGGAACGCTCTGCACACGCGAGGACGCCTGGCTAGACTGCCTGGTGAACAACTGCTGGAGATGGAACGGGTCTGTGGCCCAATTTTGGAATTTGATTATAATAATATGGTCAATAAAGTTACAGTACTTACATTGACCCCTCCCTAGAAAAATGTAAAAAAAAAGTGAGAAACAATATATTTTAGATACGCTTCTGTTTTTTTACGTCGAAACAATACAGTGAATATACATGCTAATTTTATATGTGACTTTCGCCGACACCCTGAAGTCCATTCAAGAACCTCCAAGGGGTTCATGGATCCCAGCTTTAGAGCCCCTACACTAGGAGATTAGCGACTGTGTGGCCGCCACTGAACTCCTCGTCTGCCCAGTACTACATGCCCACCTCGTCCACGACACACCCGATTCCTGCCCACCGTGAGCACGTCTGGTCCAAGGGAAACACATCACTAGAGCCCGGATGTTTAGGCACTTATTTTGGTTAAAATAGGCGGGCATATAGGCACTAAAATAGTAAAATGGGCAGTGAAATAGGCATTTATTATTCATGGAAACGGACAAAAATAGACAAATACTTAATCAACTATCCCATACGGTACTCACTTTCCTTGACTACATGTCACAACAAGGTGCTTTTTTAAGTTGTCAATTGTCATAGTGAGCCGCCTGTTAGAGAGAACGTTTTTCATGGTGGAAAAAGATCTTTCTACTTCTACTGAAGTGATTGGAGCAAACTTAAAATAACCTATTTCAGAAGGACTGTTTCTACTTTCGTTCAGAGATCGGGAAAAACCGAATGTGTATTGTCTCAAAGAGAGGGGTGTGAGAAGGGATTAGAGACTTCAAAGTACGCGTGACTTGTGCGTGCAAGCGACAATAGTAACGGGATCTGGAGACTTGCTTTTAATACTTACCTCATCTCCTTTCTTTCGCTGGTAAACCCCGAAGTGACCTGAGCACTGAGGGTTATACTGTTAAAACATGTTTGTTAAGTGGCATAAAAGATGAAATCGGTAGGGGAGAAAAGTTTACGACTTCTTGGAAACATACATATTGTTGGAGAATAAGATTCTCAGCAAATATTTGTGTGAGGTGAATATATATTTTTAATTTGTACAACCGTTCTTTTTTGTTTTTTGATTAATTTATGTGCGGTTTATTTTAAATGCATGAATAATATAGAAAATGTACAATAACGACGTAAAAATGCTAAAAAAGGCATTTAACCTTAAAGTAGGCAACGGGATCTAAAATAGACAAAAAAGGCAAAATAAAAATTGGGTCTATCGTCCCCAAATGTGTGGAAACGTGTTTATCTCTAATAGGTCTTTTATACATACACTCAGTTTAAAAAAGGTATTTTATGCAACATCCGTGCTCTACACATCACATAGTAATAGTCTTTTAGTTGACACAAAATATAATATAATCTGTAGGAATGGAACGCCGCTTTATTTTATGAAAACTTGTCCCTTAGATGACAGATTTGTCGAAAGTTGACCTTTCATCATTAGAATTGTTATTTTGGTGCGACAGTAGCTATACAACTTGGAAAGGAATTAAGCCCGCCGTTGTGCCATGTGGTTGAGTTCGCTTCCCACCAAGCGATTCGTGGTTAGATTCCCGGCGTGGGCAATGGAAGAAATTTTATGTTCCATCCTTGGGATTGGCTGTTTGCATCTTGTCATGTGCTGTTCTGTGTTGTTTCAACGGTATTCTTGTGCTGTGCTGACCACACTGCCAAGGAAGCCCGTGATGTGTTCCTGTCTAGTGTTGGTCCATAGCTATATACCCTGTCCATACCGCATTGAATTATAAGTCGGGTAGGAAGGGAAGAGGTTAAGCAGAAGAAGAAAGAAAGAAAGAAAGAAAGAAAGAAAGAAAGAAAGAAAGAAAGAAATTAGATATAAACTTATCTAAATCAGGCCATCGCTGATCAAAACGTGCAATTGTACCAGTAGGGGAGGTCGGGGCAAGTTCGGCATTAGGGGCAACTTCGTCATAGCACTTGTTTTGAATACCTGAGCAAATAGGGTCTTGTTTAGAGGTTACTGTGGTGAGAAAACATGGCCGCGAACTGTGAATAACGCTTGTGTGGTATGGAGAGATATTTGCAGTTATGACAGGTAAATATATTTTATTAACTCATGGTTTATTATAATTATGATATTGAAAGTCTTAAGGAACACGTAATGAGAACATTGACGATATTTGTGAGTGGCATCGTTATTTAGAATGATTCAATCTGTATCAGATTATGAGCTTGGCAAGGCAGTTGAAAGTCTCTAATAGGGGCGCTGATTAATAATTTTTTTCCTGCCAATTGGGGCAATTTCGGCAGTAAGTTGCCGATGTTGTCCCATGAAAAGAAAGAAGAATATAGGGCTCTGTATTGTTTGTTAACTATATATAAAATAAGTAATTATGGCATTTAAAGTAATTTAAAGCAATTATACATTTCAGTTGCCTATTTATTACCGGAAAATAGTTCGAAATTCCAAGAGGAAAAATGAAAAGAAATTTGACCAGAACGCACTCAAGAAAGCTCTATGTGAGCATAAAGAAAGGGAGATAAGCCTGTCATGTGCCGAAAAAAAAAAATATATATATATAGAGTGCCACGAATTACACTTCATATTGGCTGAAAGTAAATCTTCCAGCACCAAGTGCATAAAATAGTCAGGCTTAAAAGAGCGTTTGCTTGAGATATGGCTGACAATTTGAAGCAGCATGCAACTAATCTGAAGAAAATGTTTTTCGGAAAGACTGGAGTGGAATTTCGAAGATTTGCCTTCGAATTCGCTGAATTCAATCATATAGAGCAGGGATACAAAACTGTGCTACAATTGTAGCAGACGTCACAAGCCGGAACAAGTAACTAATCCTTTCCCTTCAACCCTCACGTCATTGTAGGGTAGAGAGAAGAGAGATGTATGCAGTGTGCTTGCCAAACACCACAGAAATGTCACTAAAGGCTCCGGGCTTGTGGAAGAGGGAACAAACTTTCCCCAGGCTTCCACCACTCTCTTCCCCAGTTCTGCAACCCTCATATATAGCACCCTTTCAACACAAACAAAAAGATGGCTGGGCCTGCCTGACTTGAGGCTTTCATGAAGTCAGAAAATTGTTTAAACAAAAAATACAAGATTAGCCACACAGAATTAAAAATAACGCTGAAAACGAAAAAAAAACATGTTTCATATATTGCAGCGAACAATATGAACTTACACAGGAAGAATGGACTACTTGCAAAGAGTGCAAGTTATGGGCGCAGGAATAGGTACAGATATGGGAAATGTATTTGGAGTCTTCATTTGCGATATGTGCAGATGTTAAATTTAGCCCTATGATAGTTTGTTATATTGTAAATCAAATCTGAACTTAGAAATATATTTTTTGTTGAGAATACAAATACTGACGAAGTTGCCCCAGGTTATGGGGCAACTTCGGCAAATGTAGCACCTTTAATTTATTTTTGTGTTTAATTCAATGCTTCACTTTTTGCAAATTCTAATCCATATACATAATATAAATATACCACGTGGATTTATCATTAAAATTTTGAAACATAAATTGCATTTTTGTTGTACTTGTGTGAATGTTTAGCTTAACGTGCCGAACTTGCCCCGACCTCCCCTATGTGCCAAGACTGAAATGAGGGTTCTCAGAATAGCACGATACGAGTACATTATGTTAAGTCTAAAAAGGAATGACTTAAATTGTAAAGGCACTGCAAAGCACTCTCATTCTCGAAAAATTAACATGATTGGAACCAACATGTTAGAAAAATGAACAAATATAATAGGCTATAATGCATCGCTGATTAACTGCACAAGTTTGAACTATCCGTCGAAAGGGAAAAGAAGGCTGGAGAACCCCTTGAAGCGTTTCACAACCGACATTAATTTAATTGTATACGATCCGTGAAGAATAATATGATAATGATGATGTCTTTTTCTTGAAATATTTATTAACTTAATTGAAACTGTACTTCCTTACGAACTGGCATGGCACGTTTCATTTTTTAATGTATCAAAAGGAGCGCTTATGTTCTCTCCGATATAACTGCTCTCTGAAACGTCATAAATCACATCAAACGAATGTGCACATCTCAAGCTGTGATCATATTGTACTACACGGGTAAATAACGATCAATAAAATTCAATACAGTATTTTACTGACAACATCATTATCTACAAAAATATGGACGCTTATTTTCCTACATGTAAGACGTTTATATCTCGACGACATTCTCTAGTAAAATAAAAACATTGGTAAATGAATATTTTAAAGTTCAAACCATTGACGTTAGCTACAGTAACAGTGTGGTTTACTAAATGTCTATGAATAGATATCACTAATAAAATAGTAACGATTGTTTATAAAGACGTTAATACTCTGTCAAAAACAAATTTGATATTCACAACAAAACTTTAGAATAAGTTCATATATTTAATTAATTAAAAGTAAGTAATATATATTTTGATATTTATAATTATGTAACTTAGGAGTTAAAGAATGTAGAGGTGCGAGGTTTGTGGGTATTTGCACCATGTCCTAGGTGCAGAGACAACCAATGTTTTCGGCCTACACGTCGGCTTCTTCACCAGGGAAATTAGGAAAATGGGCACGAAGATGCCTAACTGTTGGATCCAGTAACAAGGGCTATTCCTCGGGGCTGGAGAACAGCTTGGAACAGGATCAGCGACTCTGAAGTCTATCACTATTGTTTAATTATCGATTCTCAAAGACTAGACAATAGCTCTTGGTAACGGATCAAACAGAAAGCTTTTCCAGTTCCAAGAAGAATTGCTTTTGGTAGCGGATCCAGTTTCCCTGTTTCCAAAATAGCTCTTCGTAACGGATCCAACAGATAGGCTTCCCTGTTTCCAGGAAAATAGCTCTTGGTAAGGCTCCAACAGATAGGCTTCCCTGTTTCCAGCAGAATAGCTCTTGGTAACGAATCCAACAGATAGCTTTCCCAGTTCCCAGGAGAATAGCTCTTGGTAACGGATCCAACAGATAGGCTTACCTGTTTCTAGGAGAATAGCTGTTGGTAACGAATCAAACAGATAGCTTTCCCAGTTCCCAGGTGAATAGCTCTTGGTAATGGATCTAACAGGTAGGCTTCCCTGTTTCCAGCAGAATAGCTCTTCATAACAGATCCGATAGTTTTCCCCAATTGTCATGAGAATAGCTCTTGGTAACGGATCCTACAGAAAGGATTTCCTGTTTCCAGTAGAACAGTTATTGATAACAGATCCAATGGTTAGCTTCTCCATTCTTAGGAGAATATGTTTTGATAACGAATCTAATAGATATATTACCAATTTCCCAAGAAAACAGTCTTCTTAACGGATATAACAGATGGGTTCCTCGGTTCCTATAAAAATAGCTCTTGGTAACGGATCCTACAGATATGTTTCTCCAAGGGAACTTTGTTCAGCCAAGCAAAGAAACGCACATTTTTTTTTTCCCTGAAGTGTCCATATGGCTGTAGCTTGCAGATTTATTAACGCTTCGTCTATTTTTCGTCTCCATAGCAACAACATCATTGTTACATAAAATATAAGAGATGCAGTAGGAAATGTTGGTAAATTAATTTCTGTTTGTCGTATACATTTTCAATTACAACCATTTATTTTATTGGTGTTTTAAACTGGACACGGTGTATTTTGGAAAGAAACGGATATAGAATGAACTAATTAACACATCTTGACGAAATGAATGCATGGTGTATTTTTAGTGTAATCATTATATTCTAATTGTGATCATCGTCGTCGTCATTATCATCTTTAGCGTCGAGAATTACTTCCATTAGCATCCATTCTGACTGTAACTTTAACTCTGCGAGAATAAATAAAGTACAATTATTATTATTATTATTATTATTATTATTATTATTATTATTATTATTATTATTATTATCAGTTTATGTCATTCTTGAAATGTGTAAGGGAGAGTGGGATAATTGCACGTATCGAACTTCCTATTGATATAAATTCCAAGATAATTTTAATGTAACATTGGAACTTTGGGAGATAATAAAACAATAAGGTTCTAATATTCAGGCTTAGGATCCGAGACAAGAATAAAGTGAAGTTACCATTGCAATGGATTATAAATGGACTGAGGTGGCGCGGTGAGTTTTGTTTATCTGTGCGTGAGTATTACTCGACAGTAGAATACAAATGATGGGGAGTGACTGGCTCCCAATGGCTCCCATGGCTCCCATGTGACGTCATAGTGGGTGTGGCCAAAGTATGACGTCAGAAGTGGGCGGGGCCAAAGTATGACGTCAGAAGTGGGCGTGGCTAAATATGACGTCATGGAGGGGGTTGGGGGCTTAAATTATGACGTAAGAAAGGGGCGTAACTTAAATTACGTCATAAATGGCAATCTAAGACTTCAAGGTTAAAGTGTGACGTCATGCACACGTGCAGGTATGTAATTGAAGTTGTGGCATGACATGTTCATATAAGTTTGTATATTTGGGGGGCGGTTGAAATACACAAGTTCATACATGTTTATCTCATCAATGCAGATGTAATGTCTGCTATGTGTGCAAATATTATGCTGATTCACATCCGGCGATTGTTCTTGCAGCGTCTTATGTTATACAAGGGTGGAGGTAGGGAGTGACTGGCGGTAGGGTGGAGGTAGGGGGTTTTATGTGACGTCAGAAGTGGGCGTGGTGAACGTCACATGTGGCTTTTCACGAAGGGACGTAACTTAAAAGTGTGACGTCATAAATGGCTATCTGACAAGTTCATACATGTTTGAACATCCCATCTGCTACGTGTGCAAATATTATGCAAGCTCACATCCGGCGAGTGTGTGAATTGCTGAGTAAAGAATTCACTTGTAAATTAAACACATACATTCTTCTTCTTACTATTATTAAGATTCTAATGTAATGGTAATTTAATTGATGGGGAATGGAAAATGGGGGGGTTGGGTGTTGGAAATTCGCAAGTGTAAATTGGAATGGAGGGCATAAATGGTTGTATTTTAAGCCAATCGCTGATAAAAAATTAATATAGCACACTTGTGAATTAAACAGGATGTGTCTTACATCACGAAGGGGCATAACTTAAAGTGTAACATCATAAATTTGAAATTCACAAATGAAGTTGGTGCGTGATGTAATAATTTGAAATGCACATGTTCATACAAGTTTGTATAGTAAATTGTAGGTGGGGGGGGGGTGAAATAGACAAATTCATACATGTTTGTATATATGAAAGTGAGATGCGAATGTTAAAATAATTGCTATCTGCTAGGTGTGCAAATATTATGCAAGCTCACATCCGGCGATGCAATTGCTGAGTAATGATAAAACAAATATTACACAAATATTGCATGATGCAAATAATATGCAAGCTGTTAATTCACATCCGGCGATTGTTCTCGCAGCTTCTTATGTCACACAAATATTGTATTGATTATCGCTATCTGCTAGGTGTGCAAATATTATGCAAGCTCACATCCGGCGACTATGCAATGGCTGAGTAATGATAAAAACATGTTTTCGATTATGTAGCGTGTTATATTACACAAATATTGCACATCCGGTGAAGACGCAAGTGCTGAATAATGGCCACCTATGGTATGTTATTTTACACAAATACTGTATTGATAATCTTCATCTGCTATGTGTTATGTTGTGCATTGTGGATTGGGGATGTTGATAAAAGAAATCAGTAACAAAATAAAATTATATGTATATATTGAGTAAAAAATAAATACAATACAATGATTATTCACATACATTTTCAATTTATGAATACAAATTCTGACGATGTGTCCACCAAAACTGAAGAACTTTTACATTTTGAAAGGCGCATTCCACATTATTGTCTCTGCAGTGATAGAAGCACATGTTCCTTTTTTTTAACATAACACACTAATTCCACATCACTGTAATTAACCACAATAGTCCATGGTGATATTCGATGAATTTGGACAGAAAAACAGCATCCTTGTCGCAAGTTCCCGTGGAGATGACGAGTTCTTTTAAAATGAAGTTGTTTGCCTGAAACAAAATAAAAGCGGTGTAGAATGATACCTAATGTAAATTGTATAATACAGGAAAAAAGTAACACATACTTACATTTTTCTACCCCACCATGTTTGTGAGAGGTGTAAGAGAATAAGGCAATATGGAGCCTTGAACATCAATGGATGTCCTGAAACAAAATAAAAGCGGTGTAGAATGATACCTAGTGTAAATTTTATAATACAGGAAAAAAGTAACACATACTTACATTTTTCTACACCACTGTTTGGACCATGTTTGTGAGAGGTGTATAGTTGATAGCACAGTCGTGTAGGATTAGGCAATATGCGGTTGTGTGTGGTTCTATAGGTACGCTTGTCAATATATCAATACGTACATTTACTGCTCCAATTTTTATTTCATCATGTTGTTTGGAGCAATCAATGACAAAAAGTGGTGCTTTATCGATGAAATCTTTTCTTGATAGCAATGGATTATTTGGGTTGTCGTTATATGAATTTTGAAATTTGCTGTACAATTCTTATAATAGAGCAAATTTACAACTTTCAATATCCAAATTAAGGTTATTGTATGGATAGAATTCATCATTCAAGTATACTTTCAAATCAGTAACATTACAATGATTAAAGACGCTATTATCCTTGTCAATTCCATGTTTGTCTGTTTGAAATCCAATTATCACATATCACGGTTTTCGAAGCTTATTCGTTGTTGTAACATTCCACATAATCTGTTTAGTTGCAGGTAGTGACGGATATTCAAACAACTGCCATGAGCGAAAGGTAATGCTGAGTGGTGAGTCACTTCTAAGTATCTGTAAAAGTCGAAGTCTTTCGGGATCGGATACTGCAATTAGAGGCATGTTCCAATGAAGTCTTGTTAACGTAACTTTGCAATCCTCACCCATTCGAGCATTAATAGTGTCTTTTGCTCGTACAAGCATCAGTTCTAGTTGTGCATTTATTATGATATCTGTAAAATCTTCGGCAAATCGAAGAAGAGTTTTCAGCGGGACACATACGTTGAATGTAGTATCGGTGACAATATCAACATCCTTAGTGGGGTGGACCCAACCACTGTTTCCAAGCATGTCGGATTCAAACATATTCAGAGAAATCAAATTTTTCATCGTTGATGTAATGCCCACATTTTTAATGCTGTCAATAAGCTGTCCATTAAGTTCCAGTCGTATAGATTCGAACAAAAATGCCATTGCATTGTTAACCAATTTAGCACTAGTTGCAGTGCCATCATGTTTTTTAATGTTTCCCTCAATAAAAATACAGCTTTCACAAGGAAGCATATATAAATTTTCACTTTTAATACGAATATTGATGGAATCATTTTCATTGATGGCTGAAGGATTTTGCGGGAGAAAGGAATGTGTTTCTTTTTTCACTATTCTCTCCTCAAATATTGGTGATTTAGTCACATTTAAAGGATCCATCATATCCTTACTTTATATCCGAATTTTGTGAGTAAGTTTATCGAGTGAGATGTCAATCTCTTGGTTTCAGAAGTTGAACTAACGTGTTTAGTTGGTGTGTTAGTCCTGATATAGAAGTTTTGAGAGAATTGTAATCCCATCTTTTTCGAAGATGTAACTCTAGAGTAATAGTTTCAGCTCTAAAATCAACCAACTTTCCGTTTTGATCAACTATTCTAATAGTAATATTATCAATATATTTATTATTTATTTTAAAATATCGAATTTCGAATGGCTTTTCAGTCAAATGAAACCCTGGATCAATATTTACAATTAACGAATGAATTGCATGGGTTGGCTGATTGTTTAAAAATGAGCCTCCAGTTAAATTACATTCTATTCTTATAAGAGCGACTGGAAATATGTTAACAGCATAATCTGATATGTGTCTACTGTGAGCCTCAAATTTTTTGCTTTTAAATCCTAGCATTTTACCTATCGAATCTGGAGCTGTGAAATCAATCTCATGTTCACAATACATTTCTGTGCGTAATGTGTTATTATTTGCAACTAATTCAAAGGCGCTCGGCCGAGTCTGATTCTCTGTGATCATCATTTCATGTATTATATATTTATTTATATCATCGATTTCATACGTCCCAGTGGGTAATGTAATTGTTTTCGTTTTACTTCCATTCCTTTCATTTGTAATATATGTAAATTTGTTATTCCCATCAGAAAAATTGGGTATGGTGTTATATGTTGAAAAATTTACGAGACCTATCTCATAATCTGCATCTTCATCCAATTCGATTGGTGGATGATAGCTACAAGATATCTCTGATGTGTTACCTGTCACTGTGAAAGACATTGTGATAGCATAGATATTGTTACATTCACATTTATAACAAAAATTGAAGAGCTAACTGTCCACATAACTCTGTATCAAACTTCTGATATCGATTAGTATTATATTTGAATGTTACACCTCGTAAGTAATTATTTATCTCTATAGGTGGGGGGAGATCTCCAAAGGAATCAAAGTAAAATGCTTCACTATTATTAATTTTATTAAGCGCTACCCAATGCGTACCGGTTCCCTTATCAGAGTCTAAATTTATTATTATTTTTTCTTTATACCACGGTTTCTTAGGCAAAGTATTTCTCATAAAAACACCGCGAAAATTTAGTATGCCAAGAAATCGTGCATAATTAAGAATATCAGCATCACTTAGGGCTTTTTTTTTTAATCGCATTCCCTTACCACTCTTGTATTCTCTTACATACAAACCCTTTCCCACAGGTAGTTTCTTTTGTGAAATAACCGCTGCAAGTGTTCCTAAACCAGCCAATATTAGAGGGAGAGGTAGTCCGCCACCAGATTTGTTTCCCATTGCAATAGCTTCCATAGTTTTATTATGCCTCATAGATTCTGAAAGTTGTTTTTTTATCACTTTTTGCAGAGTTTACATCTTTCGCTATTTGTGCAGCACCACCGTACAGAGCTCCTAATGCGCTGAGACCTGCAAATATTGGGAGCAGTGGTAGAATACCAACCCTTTTCGGTGCCTTTATCACTCGAGGTTTTTGCTTCTTAGGCGTATTGTTTTTTTTCTTTTTATTGCTGCTTTCAACTTGGAGAGTGTCATTTCTCGCTTTCCATCACCCATCGCTCTCGAGATAAAAAAGGCTGAAGCTCTTTCACCAGGTGCTCGGGCTTTATCTTGTCACACTTTATATCCAGTTCCAGCGGCTTGTTGATAATTTGTATTTAAAATACCACGTTCTCCAACGATGTGTCCCCCACCATTGACAAGCATACTATAAAATAACTTAAGAAAACGCACTCCATATAAACACAGCGAAAATTTATTGTACTACTCTTCATTGCTATGATATGAGTAAAAACACTTTATACACAATCCAACAACACACTTTGAACATTGCGTTCGAACAATGCTGTTACATCCTTTTTGCATACATCTCCTTCTCTTTCCAAATGGAATATATTGAACCCAATGATTTATAGAATCATATCGAGATTCTTCATCATTACACATAATCGGGAGACAAGTTAGTCGCACATCCAGTCTCATTGCCTTCATCATTGCAACTGATATAAAAATGGCATTCTTGCGACATATACGTTACAACTTGTCGAAAATCGTAATGTTGCGACATATACGTTACAACTTGTCGAAAATCGTAATGTTGCGACATATACGTTACAACTTGTCGAAAATCGTAATCTTGCGACATATACGTTACAACTTGTCGAAAATCGTAATCTTGCGACATATACGTTACAACTTGTCGAAAATCGTAATGTTGCGACATATACGTTACAACTTGTCGAAAATCGTAATGTTGCGACATATACGTTACAACTTGTCGAAAATCGTAATGTTGCGACATATACGTTACAACTTGTCGAAAATCGTAATGTTGCGACATATACGTTACAACTTGTCGAAAATCGTAATCTTGTTGCGATAATGCAACAACATGTCAAAAATCGTATTCTTGTTGCATATATGTTGAAGTATTTAAAAGTTGTAATTACACCTGTATCTATCACTACACTGCTTGACATCAACCAAGCAACATGGAAGTTGTAAAACAATCACAGACGCTACCAATTGAAGTTATAGGAGAATATGAAAACGATACAAATAACATAAGACATAGTACATTATTTCCCAATCATAATCGATGTATCATTTGTGGTCCGAGTAATGCTGGGAAAACAAACATGTTGCTAAATTGGATTCTTCGTAGCTCCGGATTGAAATTTGAAAATATCTACATTTATTCGAAATCCCTGTTCCAACCTAAATATCAATATTTAGCAAAAGTATTAGAAAGAGTGCCAGAAATTGGGCTTTTTAGATATTATGCCAGCGAGGATATTGTACCATTTGAAGACATAAAAGAAAACTCTGTGTTTATTTTTGATGACATAATGACTGGTTCACAAAAAAAAAAAAAAAACAATATCGAAATTGTTTAGTATGGGAAGACATAAAAACCTCGATTTATTTTATCTCGGACGGACTTATGCAAAGATTCCCAAGCATCTTATTCGAGACAATTGCAACTTAATTGTGCTCTTCAAACAGGACAGTATGAACCTGAAACATATATTTGAGAATTTTGCCAATCCGGATATGACTTTTGATAAATTTAAAGACATGTGTTCCAACTGTTGGAATAGTGATGCTCGATGTTTAATAATGAATTTAGAAAGCGAATTACACAAGGGAAGATATCGCAAAGGATTGGATTGCTATAAAACATGCAAATGATCACTCTTATCTTTATTCGGTATCAAGACGTTGATTAAGAATGAGTATTGATAAATTTGGACGGAGTGTTTACAGAAGAAGAGAAAGATTAGTTAATATTCTTCGAGAAGATTTCCCACGCGATAGTGCTAACAACTATCTTATTGGCAACGTACAACTGAAAGGTGTCAATGATCCAGATGTGTCAGATGATGCTGCGAATAAAATATATGTGGATAGAGCTATTAAGGAAATTAAAGAATATGTACTCGAAAATGATGATAAAATTAAGTCTTCTTTGGAAACTCTTGTTAGTGCAGCTATTGATAATTTTGAAACGCGAATTAAAAAATATATTAATGAATCGAATGAGCTGACAGTAAAACATGTCCATGAACGTATGTTACAACAGGATGCACAATGGGATAAAAAATTAAGTAAACATGATGAAGATTGTAAATATATCACCAATGCTGAAGAAGCTGAGATACGAAAAGAAATTAGTGAAATAAAAAATAATTTCTATGGTGTTATGTTTTTCCATATTTCCTCAACTGTAAAGTGGGATGATATTACTAATGTATATCAATTGTCCAGTAGACTAACTTACTTTGAAATTCCAATAAATTGTGTAGTAACTGTTACTACAACACCAGCTGATGTAATCGTAAAAGTAAATGGTAATGCATTCCAAAATGGAACACCTGTTTCTAAGGGTGATAGGCTATCGTTTCATATATATATGGTCACAAGCACCAATTAACTGCAACCATAGAGCTTGTGTATAAAATAAGAACTATGGCATAACTGCTTGTCATTGCAGTGCAAGATGTCAACTACTACAACATCTCAAGAAATGATGAAAAGAAATATCATAAGACATTCTCAGGCTATAAAACGCAAATTTATAGCCTTAAGACAGGGACAATTGAGCTCTCAACATGTACTCAACGAAGTGCTTCAACCAGTTACTACACCTTTACATATGTTAATAAAGGAAATACGGAATACGAAGAAAAATGCACATGATAGAGGAAAAATGATGGATTACATAAAAAAGGAAGCGAAAGATGAAGAAGAGGATGAGGATGAAGATGAGGATGAGGAGGACAATTACGCTGTTAGTGAGCATATACAAAACATCTCAAAACGAACAAGACATAAAGCATATGATAAAATATATGGTGTTCGCTATATTGATGACAAATTGGTGATTGGCAAAACACCCATTAAATTTGAAAAAGGCTATGTATTTGTAAACAATATACGATACAAAGGAACATCTGGTTTATATAATTTACTGTTTCTCATGGATCCCCCAACTGATAGTTATGATGATCAAGATTTACATAAATACAAAAATATTTTAACATCCACTAATGCACATCGTGTTGATTACGACCCACGACAGGAATTTAGGAGATCAAATACAAAGAAATATGGCAATATTATTGCTCCATTATTTCGGAAGACTGGTGGAAGTTGGAAAATTTCCCTACCAATCATAAAATAGAATATAAACATTGGGATGACCCAAATGAATTAGTTGAACGTCTTGTCCTTCTCGTGTCATCACGCAGTGCTGGGAATACTGGTGTGGATAACGAAATTCATGCTATAGAAGAGGAATTGCGTGAAGGTGGATACATAGAATGAGTAAAGCAAAGATTGCGCAAGAACTTCATAAACCAGTTGGCAAAAATTTTCAAAGGCGTCATGTCATCACTAGAGGATTATGGGATCTTTTCCAGAGCGATCTTATTGAACTCATTCCCTATGCTAAACAAAATAAAGGATATAAATATATACTTGTGGTAATAGACGTTTATTCCAAATACGCTTGAGCAAAAGAACTTAAAAATAAAACTGGCAAAGAAGTGACATCTGCTATGCACTCCTTGCTAAGGGGAATGGTAAACACTCCGAAAAATTTACAAACAGATTGGGGAAAACAATATTACAATAAGCATTTTAAATCACTAATGGAAAATTACAATATCAATCACTACTCGGTGTTTTCTACAAAAAAAGGATGTATTGCCGAGAGATTCATCAGAACACTCAAGACATACATGTTTCGAGAGTTTACAGCACTTGGATCATATCGCTGGTTAGAGCTATTGCCACAACTGATTAAGAAGTACAATGCTACTATACATTCAACTACAAAGATGAGACCCATGGATGTTGCAAACAATCAACTCCTTCAAACAGTGTACAAGCAACAACTAGTGCGACAAGGAAGGTTAAAGTTTCGGGTTGGTGATTTAGTAAGAATATCAAAGTACAAGAAGATGTTTACCAAGGGCTATCTGCCATCATGGAGTACTGAAATATTCCAAGTGAAAAAACTACAAAAGACTCAGCCAACAACTTACATACTTCATGATCTAGACGGTGCACCTATTTTAGGAGCGTTTTACACCGAGGAACTTCAAAAGACAAACTTTCCAAATGTTTATTTGGTTGAAAAAATTTTGAGGAGGAAGGTGTATGTAAAGTGGTATGGTTTTCCTAACTCAAAGAATAGTTGGATTGACGAGGGTGATGTATTACAATAAGCCGAACATTTTATAAATATCATAATATATCTTCAATTAGAACTGATATTTGTACGAGTAAATGTACGTATTGATATATTGACAAGCGTACCTATAGCAGCACACACAACCGCATATTGCCTAATCCTACACGACTGTGCTATCAACTATACACCTCTCACAAACATGGTCCAAACAGTGGTGTAGAAAAATGTAAGTATGTGTTACTCTTTTCCTGTATTATAAAATTTACACTAGGTATCATTCTACACCGCTTTTATTTTGTTTCAGGACATCCATTGATGTTCAAGGCTCCATATTGCCTTATTCTCTTACACCTCTCACAAACATGGTGGGGTAGAAAAATGTAAGTATGTGTTACTTTTTTCCTGTATTATACAATTTACATTAGGTATCATTCTACACCGCTTTTATTTTGTTTCAGGCAAACAACTTCATTTTAAAAGAACTCGTCATCTCCACGGGAACTTGCGACAAGGATGCTGTTTTTCTGTCCAAATTCATCGAATATCACCATGGACTATTGTGGTTAATTACAGTGATGTGGAATTAGTGTGTTATGTTAAAAAAAAGGAACATGTGCTTCTATCACTGCAGAGACAATAATGTGGAATGCGCCTTTCAAAATGTAAAAGTTCTTCAGTTTTGGTGGACACATCGTCAGAATTTGTATTCATAAATTGAAAATGTATGTGAATAATCATTGTATTGTATTTATTTTTTACTCAATATATACATATAATTTTATTTTGTTACTGATTTCTTTTATCAACATCCCCAATCCACAATGCACAACATAACACATAGCAGATGAAGATTATCAATACAGTATTTGTGTAAAATAACATACCATAGGTGGCCATTATTCAGCACTTGCGTCTTCACCGGATGTGCAATATTTGTGTAATATAACACGCTACATAATCGAAAACATGTTTTTATCATTACTCAGCCATTGCATAGTCGCCGGATGTGAGCTTGCATAATATTTGCACACCTAGCAGATAGCGATAATCAATACAATATTTGTGTGACATAAGAAGCTGCGAGAACAATCGCCGGATGTGAATTAACAGCTTGCATATTATTTGCATCATGCAATATTTGTGTAATATTTTTTTTATCATTACTCAGCAATTGCATCGCCGGATGTGAGCTTGCATAATATTTGCACACCTAGCAGATAGCGATTATTTTAACATTCGCATCTCACTTTCAAATATACAAACATGTATGAATTTGTCTATTTCACCCCCCCCCCCCACCTACAATTTACTATACAAACTTGTATGAACATGTGCATTTCAAATTATTACATCACGCACCAACTTCATTTGTGAATTTCAAATTTATGATGTTACACTTTAAGTTATGCCCCTTCGTGATGTAAGACACATCCTGTTTAATTCACAAGTGTGCTATATTAATTTTTTATCAGCGATTGGCTTAAAATACAACCATTTATGCCCTCCATTCCAATTTACACTTGCGAATTTCCAACACCCAACCCCCCCATTTTCCATTCCCCATCAATTAAATTACCATTACATTAGAATCTTAATAATAGTAAGAAGAAGAATGTATGTGTTTAATTTACAAGTGAATTCTTTACTCAGCAATTCACACACTCGCCGGATGTGAGCTTGCATAATATTTGCACACGTAGCAGATGGGATGTTCAAACATGTATGAACTTGTCAGATAGCCATTTATGACGTCACACTTTTAAGTTACGTCCCTTCGTGAAAAGCCACATGTGACGTTCACCACGCCCACTTCTGACGTCACATAAAACCCCCTACCTCCACCCTACCGCCAGTCACTCCCTACCTCCACCCTTGTATAACATAAGACGCTGCAAGAACAATCGCCGGATGTGAATCAGCATAATATTTGCACACATAGCAGACATTACATCTGCATTGATGAGATAAACATGTATGAACTTGTGTATTTCAACCGCCCCCCAAATATACAAACTTGTATGAACATGTCATGCCACAACTTCAATTACATACCTGCACGTGTGCATGACGTCACACTTTAACCTTGAAGTCTTAGATTGCCATTTATGACGTAATTTAAGTTACGCCCTTTTCTTACGTCATAATTTAAGCCCCCAACCCCCTCCATGACGTCATATTTTAGCCACGCCCACTTCTGACGTCATACTTTGGCCCCGCCCACTTCTGACGTCATACTTTGGCCACACCCACTATGACGTCACATGGGAGCCATGGGAGCCATTGGGAGCCAGTCACTCCCCATCATTTGTATTCTACTCTCGACCAAGGCCAGTGCAGTCCTGCAGTCCTGAGCCGTGGCGCTACTGCTCCTGCTTTCATAATACCACATTGCGATACTACACATTACGCCCGCGACTCAACTCGCCTTGGTTGAATAATACAATCCGGTTCGAGATCAGAGGTACAGTATTCTTCCGTCTCTCCCTACGAAAAGAACTCATGCCATCATAGTGTATTTTCAATATATAGTGAACAGTTTTTTCGAACTAGTTGCAAGTATGTACTACATGGTTGTTCATTGTAACGCTAACGCCTTCAGTGTCGCCGAGGAACATGAATACTTGTGAGGTATGTAACCTACCTCATTTTCCACCGCCACTAGATTGTACAGGGACATCATTTTATTTTTACTAACATTTTTAATATTAATCTGGCTATACCTTTCTATTAACGATTGAAACAGGAAACACCGTTTGCTACCCCTTCCACGACTGGAGTTCGATGATACTGGCTTAAAATATAAATCACTTTACTAGGTATAGGAGGGAAGAAAAGTAATTCGTCCATTTATGTAAACTAGGAAATATCGCAATTTTGAGTTTGATAATTTTCATTAGGTTTTTGTTTAATCAAAATACAGTACTGCATTAACACTTAATGTTTTTACTCACGAACTGAGCTATTCATTCGGATGTATTAATTATGCAATGCATATTGTACTGTTATAGCACATTAGCGTACAATATAGAGAATGAAGTTAAATTAAAAAATAATCATAATATGGATATTTAAACACTTTTTGAAAATGGTGGCCGTTCAGGCTTCAGTTCTTTTGTGCATATTATCACACTATAGACTATTGTACCTAATTCCAATTACCAGTTTCGTCCTTCGTACGATTAACTCATGTTCAAATAATTCTGTACCTACTCTATAAAAGAGTACCTTACGTACTGTAAATTCAATCTTCACTTCTGCCCGATCCGAAAAGATAAAATTACTCAGAAATGCTATCTACTGTCCGTTCAAGTGGTTTTGTCGCAGGGTCGTAGAAAGGGGGAGGGATCACGTGACAGTTAATTACTTAACGAGGCCCTTTTATTTAAGTTATTTTAAACACTTGTATAATATTACGTAGACGTCCAATTCCTAATAGAAATTAATGTTTTCAGAAAAGATCTAAGATAGCCCAGCTATTAGACTTTACAGAGGGGCGAACAGAAGCAGGTGGGGGAAAACGGGATGCGACGTAGGCAAACGGACGACAGTACCTGTGGGAAAATATGATTCAATATTGAAAGCTCTTTCGTCACTGAAAAACGCGAACATATTTCTGGAACGTACTATACTCACTAACTCAGTACTGCTAACTCGGCTCTGTATCGTGAACGGTTGGAAGTTTACTAGTAGAAGGGGTGGGAGTGAAGTACATTCAAAAACTCAGGTACAATAAAAATTGAAGTAAAAATAAAATATGTCCCTGTACTATTAACAGTAGAATATAACGCAGCACATTGGCGTCGTTGTTTACATTCACAGTATGTCTGTCTACTGCGTTCAAGGAACTCTATAGTCTAGTTTTGCGTACATTGATTTCTAAAGTGTCCCGGATCCTAAGCCTGCTAATAATATTTACAAGTTACAAAATGTTTTTCTAAACAACATTTTTTTCTATTGATGATAAGTTATATGGAAAAGTTGTAATGTGTGTCATTACCCTATAAAGCGGGAAATGGGACGCAGGCAGTTGGGGTAGTAGTACGTAGATACAAATGCAATTGGAATATGTATTAATAGGCATAGAATTAACATTTAGCAACAATATGAAAAAATTAGAGGAGCGTAACACTAAATTTTCTTTCTTTGTGGATTGGCAAAAGTCACAAATGAAATTTTGAGGAGTTTCAGCAACACTGCAATCTGAATGAACCCATCCTGAGCACAAAACACAACGATTCCAGAGTTCATTGTCTGCATCGAATTCACCACAAAACAGGCACTTACT
Source organism: Periplaneta americana (assembly GCF_040183065.1). NCBI lineage: Eukaryota > Metazoa > Arthropoda > Insecta > Blattodea > Blattidae > Periplaneta > Periplaneta americana. The sequence goes on from NC_091127.1 coordinate 87,051,944, forward strand.
ATTAAAGTCATTTTTTTCTGATTGAATGCCGAATCGCAGGAGTAGTATTGGGAAGCACAACCGCCTGTGAATACCCCAACTGCCACCATTAGAATAGTTTAGCTCTGAATGGTCATGGAAGCAAAGTAACAGAAGAACTACACACTTAGGTTAGCAGGTAATTAGTTGTACTTTTAGGACACATTACATAAAATCCAGATCACTCAGATGCATATTACATACCTCAAACACAATGAAGCCACAAAATTATAAGAACACTACAGACAAATCGACTGACACTTAGGTTATTTAGCGTCTGAATAAGATGAACGTGATAATGCCGGTGAAATGAGTCCGGGGTCCAGGACCGAAAGTTACCCAGCATTTGCTCATATTGAGTTGAGGGAAAATCCCGAAAAGAAACTTCAACCAGATAACTTGTCCCGACTGGGAATCGAACCCAGGCGACTTGGTTTCGTGGCCAGACGCGCTAACCGTTACTCCACAGGTATGGACATTTTGCATTTTAATTCTTAAATTGAATGCTCACTTGAAGTCTTCATTCCTCTTTTTCTGTAATAATCTGTGATCTTCCACTCCTATTATGAATATGATTTCGGTTATATGAATTTTTAATATATAAAGTTTTCATAGTCCGGGTTTCAGGTTGTGACACAAGATATACAGTTGATTGGTATTTGTGATGCGGAGCAGGTTTTCAATAAAATTTTTGATATAGCATGCCGTTCTCACTTTGCTATTGCTGCACTACGATACTAGCATACTTTCTTCCCACCCTAATCTGAACACACGCTCTCGCCATGAAACAGTACTAACAATATCATCCCATCGCACCTCCTCATACTCATCCTCTTTCACAATAGCCCTGCCAAGACTCTGGAATTCGCTACCTGGTAGCATCAAGGACTGTCGAAATAAAATTAAATTCAAACGCAACCTACTAGGTACTTGGTCAGTAATCGAGACTCGTTCAGATATAGTTTATTGTAAATAGTTCTCTTAATCTATCACAAAATATTTCAATATCCGGTAATTTCATCACTATATAATTTTGTTTTTCTAGTTTCAACTTGTAATTCAGTAAATACAAAAAATATCCTTTGTTCTTAATATCTATGATAAATTGTCTAGCTTTCATTAACCAGGTAATCTCTTCGTACTTTGATTCTACAAGCGAGGGGTTGTTTATCAAAATTTACATGTAATATCCTTAAATCCTTTAAAATTCCCTTTTATGAGGCTCAGAAGATTGTGATGGAAATTATGAAGGCCTCTCTTCAAATTCTACACTATCATTTACATGTTAATACATAAATTTTTGTTTTAATGTGGTACAAATCGAATAATATTTTACTCGTTTCATTTCCCTTTACCTTTTTATATTTGTTAATTCCGGATCCCAGTGGTCAACCTCACTTGAGGATGGATGATTTTAAATAAATCTTAGTAGTAATTGTAAATTTAATATTAATTGTAATTTTATTCTTCAAATTGTAGTTGTAATCCCCTGGTAGATGAGCAGAGAAGGCTTGACGGTCTTATCTCTACCAGGTTAAATAAATAGATAGATAGATAGATAGATAGATAGATAGATAGATAGATAGATAGATAGATAGATAGATAGATAGATAGATAGATAGATAGATAGATAGATAGATAGATAGATAGATAGATAGATAGATAGATAGATAGATAGATAGATAGATAGATAGATAGATAGATAGATAGATAGATAGATAGATAGATAGATAGATAGATAGATAGATAGATAGATAGATAGATAGATAGATAGATAGATAGATAGATAGATAGATAGATAGATAGATAGATAGATAGATAGATAGATAGATAGATAGATAGATAGATAGATAGATAGATAGATAGATAGATAGATAGATAGATAGATAGATAGATAGATAGATAGATAGATAGATAGATAGATAGATAGATAGATAGATAGATAGATAGATAGATAGATAGATAGATAGATAGATAGATAGATAGATAGATAGATAGATAGATAGATAGATAGATAGATAGATAGATAGATAGATAGATAGATAGATAGATAGATAGATAGATAGATAGATAGATAGATAGATAGATAGATAGATAGATAGATAGATAGATAGATAGATAGATAGATAGATAGATAGATAGATAGATAGATAGATAGATAGATAGATAGATAGATAGATAGATAGATAGATAGATAGATAGATAGATAGATAGATAGATAGATAGATAGATAGATAGATAGATAGATAGATAGATAGATAGATAGATAGATAGATAGATAGATAGATAGATAGATAGATAGATAGATAGATAGATAGATAGATAGATAGATAGATAGATAGATAGATAGATAGATAGATAGATAGATAGATAGATAGATAGATAGATAGATAGATAGATAGATAGATAGATAGATAGATAGATAGATAGATAGATAGATAGATAGATAGATAGATAGATAGATAGATAGATAGATAGATAGATAGATAGATAGATAGATAGATAGATAGATAGATAGATAGATAGATAGATAGATAGATAGATAGATAGATAGATAGATAGATAGATAGATAGATAGATAGATAGATAGATAGATAGATAGATAGATAGATAGATAGATAGATAGATAGATAGATAGATAGATAGATAGATAGATAGATAGATAGATAGATAGATAGATAGATAGATAGATAGATAGATAGATAGATAGATAGATAGATAGATAGATAGATAGATAGATAGATAGATAGATAGATAGATAGATAGATAGATAGATAGATAGATAGATAGATAGATAGATAGATAGATAGATAGATAGATAGATAGATAGATAGATAGATAGATAGATAGATAGATAGATAGATAGATAGATAGATAGATAGATAGACAGACAGACAGACAGACAGACAGACAGACAGACAGATAGATAGATAGATAGATAGATAGATAGATAGATAGATAGATAGATAGATAGATAGATAGATAGATAGATAGATAGATAGATAGATAGATAGATAGATAGATAGATAGATAGATAGATAGATAGATAGATAGATAGATAGATAGATAGATAGATAGATAGATAGATAGATAGATAGATAGATAGATAGATAGATAGATAGATAGATAGATAGATAGATAGATAGATAGATAGATAGATAGATAGATAGATAGATAGATAGATAGATAGATAGATAGATAGATAGATAGATAGATAGATAGATAGATAGATAGATAGATAGATAGATAGATAGATAGATAGATAGATAGATAGATAGATAGATAGATAGATAGATAGATAGATAGATAGATAGATAGATAGATAGATAGATAGATAGATAGATAGATAGATAGATAGATAGATAGATAGATAGATAGATAGATAGATAGATAGATAGATAGATAGATAGATAGATAGATAGATAGATAGATAGATAGATAGATAGATAGATAGATAGATAGATAGATAGATAGATAGATAGATAGATAGATAGATAGATAGATAGATAGATAGATAGATAGATAGATTGATAGATAGATAGATAGATAGATAGGCAGGCAGGCAGGCAGGCAGGCAGGCAGGCAGGCAGATAGATAGGCAGGCAGGCAGGCAGGCAGGCAGGCAGATAAATAAATAAGTAAGTAAATAAATAAATACTACTTTCATATATTCAACCGTAGCTCATTTAATTGACGGCTTCTTAGTAAATGGAGTCAAAGTTCAAATCCGGCCAGAACGAGTGAGATTTGTTGTTGTCGAGTTTTCTCGGAACATTTCGACTCTCTTTTCTGTTCTGATGTCTTTATTGGTCTTTATAATCATATCAGTTCATCGTCTCTCAATAGTGTCTATAGTTGCAAAAGTAATTAAATTCGAGAATTACCAATTGCTATACTGCTAAGTCAGAACATTGTCTAATTTTAGTTTTCATATGAATCATTTATGCAGGAAAATTAAATTAGAGCTGTTCATAGTTGAACTGAAATTTATTCACGTGCTGCTCTCAGTTTCTAATACAATTACGCAGAAACACAACGGGCAATCGCCAATGCAGTCACTCGGTACTGTCATTCCTGTCGGGAACTGTCTGTGTTGGTCACGATTAGTAAATGTTGGAGCCTCAAGCATCCTGTAATATTCCCATTTAAATGCAATCCGAATACGTAGATAAGCGAGTACGTCGTCTGGACGCGTTAATAGGACCGTGTGGGGAGAAGTAACATAGATTGTAACTACAAAGTCTGCACACATCACATTGAAAATCAACTTGAAGAGCTCGGAATTATTTATCATTTATTGCTTTAAAAACGTTACCTTTTAATTCGCAGATTATTCGCGCGATTGATATGATATGACGACAGCATGATATATAATTACTGTTAATAAATCTCTAATAATTTTTTTCTCGTAATTTTCGATTTTTTAAGAATAATTAGTGTTAAAATGTATAATAATGTAATATGTGATATGATCTGATTAGATATGGGATAAAAAATGTTAAATGTTACGTTTTATTTAACGACGCTCGCAACTGCCGAGACTGTATCAGCGTCGCCGGTGTGCCGGAATTTTGTCCCGCAAGAGTTCTTTTACATGCCAGTAAATCTACTGACATGAGCCTGTCGCATTTAAGCACACTTAAATACCACCGACCTGGGCCGGGATGGATCCCGCAACCTCGAGCATAGAAGGCCAGCGCTATACCAACTGCGCCAACCAGGCCGACCAATATGGCATGTGATAATACGGGTCATTATATGGTTGAGTAAACCATGATGATATGACGTATGACATACGATTTGTCTTATGATACACAGCATGATACGATATGCGGTATGCGATAGGCCTATGATATATAGAAGTATAGGATATTATAAGCATATAGGCCTATATATGATATGATATGATATGATATGATATGATATGATATGATATGATATGATATGATATGATATGATATGATATGATATGATATGATATGATATATGGTAAATAATAATAAATTTCTAAATTATAGACATCAGCTCAAAGAAATTGAGTGACCACAAGGGTCCTGAATACAATAAACATGTACAATATAATGTGATGTGATATATTAAAGAAAAAAGAAAGTTAATTGGTGAAGGCAAATAGAAGTTGATTAATTGAAATAGAGATGATGATGTAATATTTGAAGAGAATTCTTGATAATATTTATAAGAATAGATATTACATAATCAAATGGAATGTGAAGTTCCTTAAGATAATTCCATGCGAATTTTTAATAGAACCTCTACTGCCAACAGCAAACCAATGACAGACCATTGTTTAAGAGGGACGTTGTACTTTTGAGAAAGATACGGCAGACAAGGTTCATATAATATAGACTTCTTCTCAATATCAACTTCGGTGGCCTGATTTACGTTTCTTTCGAAACGGATAGTAGGGTCAAGAACAAGAGCCCGTTTTAAGCGTCCGTTGATAGCAATAATGTCTGCCCGTCTAAAAGAATATGATATGGTATGATATGATATGATATGATATGATATGATATGATATGATATGATATGATATGATATGATATGATATGATATGATATGATATGATATATGGTATACGATACGATACGATACGATATCTTCTTAATATCTATTGTATTGTTTGCCTCCAAAGCGTAAGTGTACACATCTTATTTTTTAATCAGTTTTATGTCATGATACAATACGATCGAGGCCCCCGATATATATCACGCCTGAAGGCTTAATTAGTGACGTCACAACACATGGCCGACCGTGATAGCTGTCACCTCGCGATTACAAGACGATAAGAAGCAAATTGTCACTCAAATACTTGCAAATTTATTATTTATTACATTAAAATAATCGAAACTATTAATTATTATTTGTAAATCCAACTTGTTTCTTACTTAAAATATTGGGATATATGTTATTCCGTGTAGCATGTGATAATGGTTTTATTCAGTAATAGTTTCTAAATTGGAAATAATTTTCCCTAATCTAATGATTTGAAGAAATACAAATGGAAATTACTTAGGAATTATCTGCATCCCTTCCTAATTATAAGTCTGTAATTTCGCTTATTTTTTCCTGCACTTACACGCCTTTTACTTCTAAGAAAGGCCCGGTACTCAAAACCGCAACAAGATTGAATAGAGACATTTTGGAATGTATGATGAAAAAAAAAAAATTCTTCGTCCTTCATCTGAGTTTGAGCCCTGCCTCTTCTAGGCTGTAGTTCATCACGTTTGTTATATGGGTATATTACAGTGAAACCTCTCATTTACGGACATCGAAGGGACATAAGAAACTGTCCGGATCTGGGAGGTGTCCTGTATTGGGAGGGAGGCTCTCCATTCTAACAGAAAATTTATAATATGCGTTATTTTTCCCTTCATGCTTTAAATGAAATGTATTACTGTAGTTTAATTCTAAATACAGTATACTGTACTACAGTAAATTCTTTGCAACTTTGAACTACAGTAGATAAGACCGAAAAAGGAAAATACAGTACTGTACCATGCAATTTTATTCTAGGTCTACAGTTATGCAGTAATGTAATTTACAGTTTTCAACTTAACCTTTACGCTCAGGTGCCATGTCTCTTGAAACAGAAAAACTGATTGAAGTGAAGATAATAATCCTACTAATGCCATCATGTGTCGAATACAATTTCACGATCGCGGAAACCTTGAACCCATCAGACAGGTTAAATTTTATGATTCTGTTTATCCACCCGCTTCTAGTTATCAAGGGGTAGCTGGCTGGGCTAGTGGTAGCCTACGAGACCCTTATTGTCTTCTTTCAGGTTAAGGAATTTAATTCTCAAAACTAAATTTTCCATTTTTGTAACACATTAGATCTTGAAATTCAAGTTCTGTCCGCAGTCAGGAGATAAAGCAAGCTTTAGGACTGTCAAACAGCTGTCCGTGTCTGAGTGTGTCTGTAAACGAGAGTTAAATTTATCATTATTTCTATATTATTTCAGTTGGGACATAAAAATCTGTCCGTATATGAGGAGTGTCCGTATCTTGGGGGTGTCCGTAAGGAGAGGTTTCACTGTATACGAATACCATATAACACAGGCCTGTCAAATAATAGGGTAAGGTTGCCTAATTCCGTGATACATTTAATAAAGTCTATATTTATGCCAAAATTGTAGTAAACATTTTCAAACAACACCTAAATGACGTTATTTGGACCTTTAGCTACAGTTTTTACAACATTCAGTGTCAACAGTTTCACAAATTTGGTAATAATATATGATTTTTCATTGTTATACAGTAGCCCCTAAATCCATGACAGGGATCCAAATTCCATGATAGTGGTTTCCTAATTCCGTGAGTGATATCCTAATTCCGTGATACTAAAATAATCGTCATTAACTGGTCAGAAAACAAAAGTGTATTTGGAAAAAAACATTAAAGTCATGGCATATTGTTTTAATATGGATTAAGCAAGAAGTTATAACATAGAAAAATGGCCTATGTGACAAATTTCATAGAAAATACCTGTGTAACTACAGGAATACATATTACATATCAATATATTATAAACAAAATAAACTGAAAGTTAATTGAATGCAAAATTAAATTGGAATAATTTGAATTATAACACAATTATTTCTCATTATTTATATTCCTAACAACAGCAATAATTATGTTAAATATATGCCCTATTATTTTATTATAATTATAATTGATGTTTTCTATAATTTATTTCTATTATCATTTCCACGAACTATTTTCTTTCAGTGACATTAATTTTCACAATTTAGCGTTGGCATCACTGGTCGAGTGAGCCAGGAAGGAGAAATATGAAAATAAATCCGAAAATGGGAAAGCTCCTGTAGCATTGTTATTGTCTCATAATATTTAAATAATCATACACATTGATTCAGCTAACTACAATTTACAGTAAAGATATCTTCTGGCATCTGTTAGGTATTTCAAAAACTTAAAAGTCAGAGAACACAACTCCATTGCAGTCAATTGAAATTTTATCACGGGATTAGGAGTATCACGGAATTAGGCACCTTTACTCTATATTGAATCATATATATATATATATATATATATATATATATATATATATATATATATAATTTTATTTAATACGATAAGTAGGATTCGATTGATATACTGTGTTCAGTTTGAAGTATACAAGTTGAAAAATATTTTTTTTAAGAATATTTGAAAGACATATTGTAGAGTATACCCGTAAAATAGGCTACATTGTGGCGCGAAAATTTCGCCTTCTGATCTGATAAATTGCATAACAATGCCCATGCATAAGACTTCCCTGTGGTCGCAGTCCTTCACGTCCAACTCATTGGACGCGGCGTGACGCGAGTCATTAAATAAACATAAAACTGGACGCTGCTCTTTATGTTTCTTGGGCGGAAGGACCGGCAAACTGAGTAATATGCTTTTTTTTTCTTCTTTCTAGTTTGAGTTTGCAGCTTGTTGTATCCTGAAGCTCTTTATTACAACCCCGAATCCGTACACTGAAGACACGAATGATTTATTCTCAAAATTGGAGTTCCAAACAGAGTTCTGGATCCCTACAAAAAATATATCCCTCTCCAAACTCCTAGTATTCTTATCAAAGTATATCTGAAAGGTAAGAGTCCATGTTAAAGCAAAGTTAAGTGCACTCTTCTTAAAATAAAAGATTTTGCTAAATTAGTTACCAAAAGACAAACAATTACTCATTTCCCTCTTTGCATATCATGTATTTAATCTTCCGAACTTTCCGACTTTTTTCCGTTAATTTCTTTCTTTCTTAGCAGTTTTACATATAGAAAGTTTTAGTATCTGCTTCCCAGTCAGTCTCAGTTTTACACACAATACAGGTAGCTACGCGTTGAAACTTCAGTGACGTGGGGTTAAGACGGCAATGCAGCAGTAGAGTAACTACATTAGGCCTATATTGGCAACAATGCCTTAAACTGAATTCAAACACACGACCATTGTCTACTCGTAGCGTCAAAACGTCGCTTTAAAAGTTGCACTGTAATCACAATTCTGATACACACACATACATACATACATACTGTACATACATACATACATACATACATACATACATACAAACAAATATGCATGTTCATAATTAATGCGGCCATTTTTTCGAAGACTGGATGGAAACAACACTCACCTCCAGAATTGAATATACCTATTAGGGAATAACTTCAAGTGATAGATTTCAGAGGAAGATATCCAGAAAGATCTTAAATTGTGTCCGTCTTAGCCCAACCTCATTACAGATGTACAAATTGTTTATAAATGATTAAATAATGTTAATTATAGCCTACAGAAGTCTTGTTTATTGAGAATTCATGGAAAATCATATTTACAAACGGACTGTAGGGGTGTCACCTGTAGGTGACATTGGGTAATATATCTTATTGTCACATTTAATGACTGCAATATCATATTTTATTCAGTGGAGAAAATTTAAAATAGCATATATGTAATAATACTACTGGATGAGACTGAATCGCTGGCTGGATAGCTGTATGGATCTTTCCCCTAGAGACCACAACATGCTTGCACGATATTTCGCCGGAATTCACAATATGTCAAGTCTTTTCGTATTGCATCTCTTCTTGATACTAACCAAGCATTATGACAGGCTGCATCGAGATCAAATGCAAAATTGGGTACCACCATTTCGTTCCATGAAAACTCACTTTCAAAGAATGAACATTTTTGTCAAATCTATCTACTCCTCCCATGTATTTGATGTACTATTCAATAACCGAAAGGCAATCCACTTGAATTTTGCTTCGTTTCCTTTGCAATAACACTGACTCGATCTGCTTTCAAAATTGGAGTTACATTGTGTCAGTTTGAAGCAAGAGTGACAATATTATTATCATGCCATCGAACAACAGCATCATCCTATGTCACAGCGAAAGATATTGCACCTCGATTGCGCTTTTTCATGTGCTTAGCATCTTTTTTCAACCACACACTTCCCCATGGATTTTTCTCTAATGGTTCCTGTTCCTTCATTTGTGTTCAGTAAGAACGGACAACAACTTGAGACTTGTGAAGAAACTGTCAACAGTAATCTCACTAGACGTTTTGATTTATCTAGAGAAAATCAAAACTCGAGTGGGATTTAATTGACTATTACACGATTAGAAGAAAGTATATAAAGATTAGAAGTAACGAAGTACTCCAATACAATAAAATATTAATTGACTTACGAAAATACAACTGTCTTCAAATGTATTATTGTACCATCTCAACATTACAAATATTACGCTAGATGCATGCTAGATGGCAGTAGTGAGCAATGCCTTCTCGTCGAGAAGTTCTCGATCTACACGTATACACGATGGCAATGTTACTAGTCAAGAAGGCTTTGTTGATTCAGTTTCATTTTTATTATTAAAACAGTTGGATTCCACTTCAATTATCCGAATCCCAGTAATCAACGTCACTTGACAGATGATTTTCAATAAATCTTAATATTAAACAATCTCTGATACGTGATTATCCATAATATCATATAGCAGAAGCTATAACATAATCTAATATACTGTACACAAGTATTAGAAAAGTTTTAATTAACGACGACGAGATAAAAAATAAACATGAATAATTTTAAAAGGAATAATTATTGAATGTACAATTTTCAAATTTGAATGTGGTTGGTGGTTCAATTGATGTTATATTGGACGTGTGCGTAATAGAAGTGGAACTCGATTTAGGCCTACATGGTGTATTCAACTTATTGAGGATTTCCGAATGAATAATTTTAAAAGGATGTACAATTTTCAAATTTGAATGTGGTTGGTGGTTCAATTGATGTTATATTGGACGTGTGCGTAATAGAAGTGGAACTCGTTGATTTAGGCCTGCATGGTGTATTCAACTTATTCAGGATTTCCGAATGAATAATTTTAAAAAGAATAATTATTGAATGTACAATTTTCAAATTTGAATGTGGTTGGTGGTTCAATTGATGTTATATTGGACGTGTGCGTAATAGAAGTGGAACTCGTTGATTTAGACCTACATGGTGTATTTAACTTATTCAGGATTTCCGAATGGTGCTCTTCATTTATTTGTAAATCGGATTTCAGAAGACGCATAGGTATGATCAGTGATTTTTATTAATTCTTGTTCTTGAATGCCAGTGCGAGTCATATTTGAAACTGCTGTGCATCGACTGGAGTGGTTTGTAATTTTATATATATATATATATATATATATATATATATATATATATATATATTTTTTTTTTTTTTTGACGTCCAGACCAGCGCAGTTTCAAATGTTGGCAAACAAAGAAACAAATGCTAGGGACGCGATAAAATTAAACAAATGCTAGGGACGCGATAAAATTGTGCGATAAGCAGCCATGATTGGTTGAAATACGTCCTTTCGTACCGTTTTATTGGTCAAAAGTAGTATGACATAGTAAGAGAGTAATAGTCAAAGTAAAAACTAAGGTGAAAAAGCTGCCGGTAATCTGCTTTCAAGTTCCAACACAACAGCAGCTACTAACTCATATTCTGCTTGGCCTGTTTAGCTCCTTGGTATGGTTCAAATGCAGCGAGATAGCCAAGACGTGTAGCTGCTGACCATAGTTTATATCCAAAACGCAATGTCTTTCCATAAATATGCTGATTGGCACTATGTCTCCCATAATAGGGAACAATTGTTTCATGAATAGATTTGTGACTGGACCATACCTTTTCAAACTGTTGGCCAAAATTAACATTTAGAATCTCTAAGTATCTTCGGACTTTATCAAATTCATCATTAGGAGGAAGATTGAAATTGTCCGAAAGATGTAAATATTTATGGATTTCTGTAAACCTACTTCTCCTCATGGTATTGGATACAAGTTCATTGTGTACATCTGATTTTGTTTCGCAAAACATTGGTATGCTTTGGGGAGACATGTAGCCCATCAGTAAGAGAATGGCAATGTAAACTTTTTATATCATTTTTGTCCAATTCAATAGAATGATTCTTTTGGAGGGCATACAATTTTGATATTTTACACATGACAGCGAGTATTCCTTCACTGAACAGGATCTCGAAACATTAGACAGGAGTAAGTTTTGATTCATTATAATCTGTAAATGTTTCATCTACGTCGCCTCTTCCAAATTTACAAGTAAAGAGTTCTTTTTTGTCAGACCACTCTTTATTACGAAAAGAAATATTAGAAGTAGATTATTTTGTTTTTTTTTTCCCTGCTGAAGTCTGACTAATACTAGAAATAGATTGTCTTTCATCGCGAGAAATGTTAGAATAACACTGTGTTCTTTCGTAGGCCATAATTATTTCTTCCATGTATATTCATATCTGAATTCGGTAGCTTGTTTTTGTGTGTTGAAACTTGAGTGTTTATTTTCTCAATATAAGAATTGGACATTGTTATCTGGTCAATTGTTGATGGTCTCGGGTTATTTCCTTGATCATTATACAGTATATTAGTACGTCATTGGCAGAAGTAACGTTGACTTCAAATGTAGATCTGAGTATTCTTCCTGGAAGATGGTTGATGTCACTGGTTGTTTCGTCACCACTTTCCTCATCGATAACTGGTCCATCAGCCAGTGGACATATGGTAATATCACTTACAGACGATGCTCCAACTGTATCTTCGTCCATATCTCCAGTATTTCATACACAGTCAGACTTTATAAGAATAATAAGTAACATAACTATACTAATATAATGAGATCGGACGATTAATGTATCTGACCAATGTCACCTGGAGGTGACATGACACTTTGTAGTCCCTATATACACTATATGCACCTTTTTTTACTTGTTTATGAAAATTACATATAAAATATCAATAGTTTAGTAATGTAAATTTGGAAACAAAAATAAAACTACTTACAGTAACTCTTAGTTCTATTTTCACAAGCCATTATGTGAAGTGCGCACAAAGTTGAGATTCTTCCGCATCCACGCTGATGTTTTCTTCTCTACTGCTGCAGATTTACGAGCTAGTCGCCAGAAATGGTTGAAATTCAGTTACCAGATGTCTGCTAAAGCATTGTCGACGGCGATTTATGTTTAAATATATTTATTCGTGATTTTGGACAGCTTATTAGGGAGCGTCACCTGTAGGTGACATTGGGACACCAAGAGTTAAGTGTTGAAATAATTGAACAACTTTATATTTGTAATTATTTAGGATGTCAAATATTTCTTTATCATGAGAAGATATAGAATAAAAATTGTATCATTATGTAATACAGGCTGTTTGAACACACACACACACACACACACACACACACACATATATATATATATATATATATATATATATATATATATAACTGTAATTGAAGCAAGTCTAAATATTAGTACCAAGAATGATCCTTTACTAAAATTTCATAAAATATTGGCGGTGCCAATATATATATATATATATATATATATACATATGTACGAAATAATTTATTATGTATTTATGTTTGAAAGAGACAATTGGATATGTGTCTATATATGTATATACACACATATGTATATATATATATATATATATATATATATATATATATATATATATATATAGGGTGTTTAAAAGTACGGGGCATAATTTCAGGTATGTAATTCCCACATGTAGACAATCAAAATAGTTCATTACAACTTGTGTCCCGAAATGCTTCATTTCCGAGTTATGGCCTTCACAACATTGAAATTCACCGGAACGTTTTTCTTTCCGCAGGTCGTTGTCATTACAGATACAGAAGATGTTCAAAATGTCCACCTCATGCTTGAATACAGACCTCACATCGATGTCTCATTGACCTGCGAACACGATCCCAAACTCCAGGAGTATTGCGTATGTACTCAGAACATGCCACAATTCGATTCCGAAGGGATTCCAAATCAGGCACCGGAGACGAATAAACCAATGATTTTAAACGGCCCCACAAGTAGAAATCGAGAGGGTTCAGATCAGGTGAGCGTGGAGGCCAAGCAATTGGGCCACCTCTACCTATCCATCGATCAGGAAACTTTCGATCCAAGTACCGGCGAGCCGTACGACTGAAGTGTGCAGGAGCGCCATCATGCAAGAAGTGAATGTGTTGACGATTGATCAGTGGAGTGTCTTCTAAAACATGAGGTATGGTGTTTTCCAGGAAATTTGTGTACGCCTGCCCCTTAAGTCTGTTTACAAGTAGATGGGGTCCAACTAATCGATCACCAATGATACCGGCCCACATGTTGAGGCAGAACCGCACCTGGTGATGAGATGGAACAGTTGCACGTGGGTTTTCATACGCCCATACATTATGATTGTGGAAATTTGTTATGCCATCTCGTGTGAACTGTGCTTCATCTGTAAATAATACTAAGACAGGAAAGTTCGGATTTACACCACACTGCTGCAAGAACCATTGACAGAACCTAACTCGTGCAGGGTAATCTGCTGGTGACAGGGCCTGTATACGTTGAAAATGATAAGGATACAATTGATACTCTTTCAACAGTCTCCAGACAGTCGTATGAGGAACATTGACTTGCAACGCTACCCTTCGTGTGCTGATAGAAGGAGTCATGTTCACAGCCTCCAGAATCTCCTCCTGTACTTCTGGAGTTGTAGATCTTGGTCGTCCCCTTCCCAAACCAGGAGAGTTAAATTTTCCATACTCGCACAGACGGTAATGGAGACGTACAAATGTCTTCCGATCTGGACATTGTCGCTGTGGGTACCTCTCCTGGTACAAACGACGAGCCAGCGCAGCATTGCCGTCCGCCTTACAGTATATGAAATGTATCTCTGCCAGCTCTTGATTTGAATACATGTCGCACAGTCTAACGCCTACACAACACTGAATGTAACCTTCGCCTCGGAATGAACTGTCAGAGTGCCCTCTTAATGTCTCCTTTGACGGCAACGACCTGCGGAAAGAAAAACGTTCCAGTAAATTTCAATGTTGTGAAGGCCATAACTCGGAAATAAAGCATTTCCGGACACATGTTGTAATGAACTATTTTGATTGTCTACATGTGGGAAATACATACCTGAAATTATGCCCCGTATTTTTTAAACATCCTGTGTATATATATATATATATATATATATATATATATATATATATATATATATATATATATATATATACATATATATATATATAACAAATTTCACCAAATATGACATTTTGTTTTTTCGTTAAAAGTCGCATAATCTCTGTAGATATATTGCCTAATTAAAAAAGCCGCAAATTCTGCGGTGCCAGCTTCTTCAGCGGCTGAAGAAACAGTTAATGCTCGCTCAGAATCAACCACCTCTTTGATGTCGGTATCTTCAGAGATTGAAGAAATATTCAATACATCAATTACACTCAGATTTTCAGTTCCTGTTACACCAAAACCCTCAACATCGCCAGCAGGAGAACCCAAGTCAGTTCTTTTGATTTAGATCAGTGCCAAAAGTGGATGCTCGAAAGATACTAGTTAAACGAAGAAAATCTCTGAAGCTCTTACATCTATACCGATTAAAAACGTTAAAAGAGAATTAACTTATGGGCAGGAGGAAATGCAGAAGAAATCTTAATCTTCAGTGCCAGTGAAACGTCGACTTGTTCAAATTTGTATTTTGTACTAATCTAATGTGCTTTAAAGGGCTGTAATAATATTTATTATCGTCTCATATGAATCATTAACATCGTGTTTATGTGTTGATTTAATTTTATTATCAGTGAATAGAAATTAAATAGAAAGGTGAAAATGTTATAGGGATATTCACTTTGCCCGAGTTAATTATTCGCTTTGCCCGTGTACCCGGGCAAAGCGAATAGTTAACTATATTTTATTTCTCAAATCATATCGCTGTCCGTAGGTACGAGAAACGAATTGCTGTTTTGTAGATATCTGGACAACATGTGTCACAACTAAAGTCATGAAGTTTTTGTTTCGGGATCACCAAAATATAGCCTGTGGCATTCTTTATTTTTAGCTTATCCGGTTTGCCCGGGTTTCCCCTAAGTAGAAATGAGCTTTTACGACGCGTGTCAGGCTATGACTAACTTGAGAGACCATTTCCGCAATATAACAATACCTGAAGAATTACAGATTTTTATTTTGAAATAAAACATTCATGATTATCATTTGAAATGAGCAGAACACATGCGATGTAGGAAACCAAGCAGACAAACAAAAATAATTTAGAATATAAACCATATGATCGACGACACGTGGGACGCCCAAGAACTGGACGATAAAATTGTATCTGAAAAGCAAAAGGCTGTTAAAGATTAACTTTGAGTAGAAGAAGATATTTTAATTGTGTCTTATTTACTTATATGCATTTTTTTATTTACATACGTTTTTCTAAAAAAAAACAGGATTAAATATGATCAATTTCTTCTACTTGAAGAATTAAGGAAATTGACACTTACAATTGAGGGGTTAGTTGGAAGAAGGGCGTAACTTAGAAAACATTGTTTTGAGGTAATCAACAAAAACTCTCTGTACCCTGCATCTCTTGCTGGAATATGACACTATTCATATTTATTGTAGGGTAATACGTTCTCTTGTGTTTACAAGGACTAAACATTTACAAGCAGTAGCAATGCCTGATTATGTAATCGTTTTTTGAAAGTGATTACTGCTTAAAACAATACAGGAAAGACACAAGGCAAAAGACACACACCCGTTCTGTGAGAGAAACGTAAAGTTCCACTTCTCCGCCGGAATTCCTCAAGAAGGGCAAGTGATGATTTCGATTACGAAACCACATATTATTATCTACGCACTTACTCCGATACTTCTGGTTTTGGCCATTAAATAGTTGAGCGATCTATCGTTGTTGCATGGAAGACACACATCGCCAATACAGGACTTTCATATCCTGTCCCCAATAGTCTACACTGTAGAAAGATAAGGAAAGCCTGGCGTTCCACATGCTCCTCGGCGGAGACGTTCCGGTGGCTTCTCAGCTACACCAACAACAACAGAATTATTTCAAATCACTGATGCACGCAGCTGGCGATTGTTGTGCCGTGCCTTGCCTTCTGTATCAATACAGAGACCCCAGCTTTCATGCCGAATGGAAAACACCATTTCGCAACATCACTCTCTTCCAACAGGAAGATGAAACTTTGTAGATGGTTTGTTGCCAAGATGCTTAGGAATTTCCCATCTTATTTCAAAGAAAGGAAGCAATTCGGATTTTAATTGAAGAGCTTTCGTTAGACTATCTTTCTTTGGTCGATGTTAACTTAACTACTACAGCTTTAACGACGGAGTCAGTGATTTCAAATCTCGGCGAGTCTAAGTTGGTTGAAGACAGTGCAGAAAAAAAAAGCTAAATTCACTATTTTCCTGTAATTCACAGCAAAAAAAAAACTGTTTCATCTCCTAGAGATTAAATTTATTGCGCCCAAACGACGAAAGTTCTATGAAAGAAGCACCATGGACATGCCTGTACTTTACGCGAATGTGTATGTACATAAACAGATAGGATTTCTCGAATATACGTGTTCCCAGCATCTCTGACAGTGATTCTGGGCATTTAATCTCCTTTGCTGTCTGTGTAGGTTATCTGTCTACGTACAGCGATTTCTTCTAAAGCCTTGGACGGATTTTGTTATTAATTTATTGGGGAATTAATGGGCAATAAAGTACCGTAGAATAATATTTTATTATAATGGGTATTTACTAAAAATCGGAAATTCAAAATAACCCTGAATTCGGAATCTATCTAAACGATTTTTTTTTGTTATGTTTCTTGCATGAAATGAAGAGGTAATGTCCCAGACCTTTATGTTTGGTAGGAATTAATTACTTTATGCAGAATCAGTTCTACTTTGGTTGCGAATATTCAAGGTGCAAACAGCCTCGAGTGGCCACATTTAGTGAACAGGGACTGATTGTGCCACAGGTACAGTAGGATTCCTTCTCATTAACTGAATTATTACACCTCAGAGATCAAACTAAAATGTATAGTTTAATATTCACGTAGGCTAACTTTTAAATGCAGATTGTCTATAAGCCTATACTAGAAAAGATTACAATATACTAGAACATTCGAAAAGTAATGGCAACATAGTTACTGTTTCACATTAAATTTATGTAGGTTACTTTTGGCACATACATACTTCAAATATAGTCCCTTATCATGACAACAATACGTTGCCAAATTTTTGGGAGATGGCGACTCCATCTACAGCATCATTTCTGGATATCTTTCTCACTGATTGGTCTAAAGCTCTTTGATTGTTAGCTCTTGATCGAAAGTGAGTACCTCGCTTTCACCTATCTTGCAATAGTCCATTGTGGTAGGACTTCTCTCTCATAAGCTTCTTTTAATACCCAAAACACCGACTTGAATGTTTTTCTCTTGCAACTTGGATTTTTATGAAGCACCTTTGTTCGTATCCTTAGGGCTGTATTGTTTACCACAAATCAGAAACAGCCGCTGTATATACAAAATATGGCTACTTGGAGACTTTAAATATTGCAAATTCCTGAAATAATCGCTGCTCTATTACGTAGTACAAGATTTCAGTGGTCACCGCTAGGAGAACTGATTTATAGCATTGTTGCCGTTACTTATCGAATCCCCTAGTACATGGGTCATTCGAAAATTAGTGGCAATACTTTAATTAAGAACAAATACTTACATATTCACAATTCACATACTTACATTTCTTACAAGTAATCTCCTCCAATATCACATACCCATTGTCACAAATTTGAAAGGCGACGAATGCCATCCAAAGCGTCACTTTGATGTTCTACAGCTGTTATAATACCTATTTCTAAAGCGTACTCTCTCAATGTTTCTTTCGGCTTAGAGAAAAGGTCGTACTCGTAGAGAGTCATATCCGGAGAATACGGAGGATGCTCCAGGATTACCCCGTTAAATAAATTAAATACTTAGACAGCCACGTGACAACAAGCACCATTGCGAAGCACAATGATTGGGATTCAAGAAATTTCGGCGCTCCGACACATTGCTGGTCGTAAATAATGTTCCAAAAAGAAACTACAATATGAAACATTCACGGGAATTCCAATTGCAACAGAAGTGAGTGATTAATATACCTTTATAATCATAAACAGTAATAAACATAACTTTGATTGCGTCTTCCCTTGTCTACATTTTCTTGGTCTTACGTTTAAGGTTTTGCTGATAGAAAACTTATTATTGAAATCGCTGCATATAAATGAGATTATTATCATGTTATTTACAAGTAATACATATCAGGCACCTCCACATCTCATACTATCAGCTTACATTAGTCACCACTATGGGAGCTGAATACTTGGAGTATTGCCTCAAATTTGAAATTTGCAGAAATCTGATCCGGACAAATGTAACTTTTCGTTTCTGAAAAGGAATTTTAAAATGTTACATTTGCTCGGATCAAATTTGTACACATTTAAAGGAGAAAACTAAAATTCATTCAATAATTTATTATCATAATACACTGGCCTCTTAAGCTGACTGAGCATATCGGGAATTAAGTGAATGACTTTCCCAAAACACGCTATAAAATGTTTCATATAAAACAATTTTTATCTCGTAAAGGAAGAAAAGACGAAAAAATTGTATTAAAACTTTTCGTTTGAAATATCTCAAAGAATAACATCTGAAATTAATGACATTGCTTACGGTTCACTCTGTGTGTGTGTGTGTGTGTGTGTGTATATATATATATATATATATATATGTCAAAGATGAAACCAAATCTTTAAAAGTGAGCTATTAATGAATCTTGTTAAATACCTCACTCTGTCAAGGTAAAGCTTCCTGTCGACCTTGTGTCATGGGGGTCTCACTAGGTATGCATCCGTACGGTATATGGTTGAAAAAACCGGAAAACGGTGTATGGATAAAACCTCGGCAGAGCTATGAAGACCTCTTGATACAAGTATTTGTATGTTACTGTACATTGTGCAATAACTTCTTCGCATCCTTTCACGTTAATAGGAAACGAAATAAAAGAAAAGCGAGAAGTATGAGAGAAGAATACAAAGAGTAGACACTCAGAGACACGGCCGTCAGGAGCTGTGGGAGGGGAGGGAAGAAAATAAGAGGGTATTAAGGAGTTGTAACCCATTTCTACTTCTTGATCCCCTGTAGCTTACTTGTAACCCTTCAGTTCCCCGCCCTAACAATAACTGTCCACGTCACATCACTGCGTCAGCCAGGGAAAGAAGAGAAGGGCTTCTGGAGCGATATTAGATGTTAAGTGTTGTTTTCACTTCCGGTTGTGTGCGGTACAGTTCAGTCCAGAGTATCCTGAGATCGGGAATTATAGCGATTTTTTGCAACTGATCACTAAAGATATCAGAAGAGTGATTTTTCTAAATTTGGAGATTGGCAGCAAACTTGCAAGAAATAACAAAATCGAAAGTAGTAAAGAGACGCTGAAGGAGCAATATGCATAGTGCAATGGTGCCCAACCTTTGGAATGTCAGGACCCCTTTTTTTCTTGTTAGGAGGGAGGGAGGGAACTACCCATGCACTACGACCTGAGGTCTATTGCACATCCCCCTTTATGGGATGAGTTGCGTGCCCACCGATCCTCTACGCGCACCGACCTAACCACTTGACCCCATTAACGACCTGTCCCTACAGCCAACAGAGTCCATGTACCACTCCTGCTTCGGCATCCCCGCCGAAGGCTCCCTTAACGATCCGAAGCGGAAGTCTTCCCCCGAGAAAGTCTGCCCCGGGTTCCGTTGCAGAAGCTATCCAGCATCGCATGAATACAACCTACGGAGGCCGGTCGAGAGAGCCAGCAGCTTCGGAGGGCCGCCTGTAGAGCAATCTGAAAACCAGAAGAAGTAACGGAATGATGAAACAAAGGATGATAGAGGAGGAAAGGAAGTGGCGAAGATGAGTGGGTTCCAATCGCCTGATAAATTTACCTGATATTCAGCCATAGGAGTGAGGGAAAAACTCCGAAAAAACCTCACGCAGGTAACTCGCCCCGACCGGGAATCGAACCGTGCCCGCTGGGTTCGGAGTTAAACTCTCTAATCCTCAGCCACAACGGTGGACTAGTGCAGTGGTGCCCAACCTTTGGAATGTCAAGACCCGTGTAAGCCCATATTTTATTTTGGCGGATCCCCAAAACGTTTTATATATTTTAGGCTGATAATCATGTTCTGCTCATTAAACATCTCTAATGAATTGACAACGATTATTATCATCATCGTAACATACACTAGAGTACAATCAGTATTAAAAAATAAATAAAATAAATATGATTTAAGAAGAGATATACAAAAAAAAAATAGTATAGGCCTATTACGGGGGTAAAGGGTGAAATTTCTATTTTCTACATTGTCAAGCTACGTCCTTGATTATTGTACACATAATCACGGTATGGTAGATAATAATGTGGTGAAGTTTCATTTCTGTGAGTCAATTAGTTTCCGAGTTATTAACAAAAATATTCTCAAAAATTTGCATATTTCAAAATGAAATTTGTCGCTCAATTTTAGTAAAATGTTTAGACCAATGACATATTTAGAAAAACATCTCACATCAGTTTTCCTATATCTTTACTACAAAAGGCGAAACAAAATTTTATAACCACTGCATACCTATAAATAGAAATTTTCCATTGCTACTAAAAATGTAATTGAGACTCGGAATCCAAGAGAGGCCAAGTGCATTACATCAAACTTTTGGGAAATTGAAAAAAAATGTTTGCTATTGCTACAAAATTCCTCTGACTATTATTTTTTGTTTAGTAAGTACATCTCCATTACATCTTTCCATATAACCATGGCAACAAGCTTCTACTAATTATTTTGCATGAGAAATAAAATTTGAAAGCGATTAAATATTGGGCCCCTCTTGGATTCCGAGTCTCAATTTAATTTCATAAATTATTTGTTTATTCACCAAACCAATGCGCTATTTTGTTAACTACTTCTTATAGAACATGCAGTAAAAATGTCGTGTTCCTAGCATCAAAATTATAAGAGCTTTAGGCTTCGAACTTGACGAAATGTGCTGAAAAAAAGTGTGAGAAAATAGCTTGTAAAATATGCATGGAATTGAAGTTCAAGTGTGCAGCCATGTATATATTGCTCAATGCTTACGCTGTAGAGCATTGAAACTTGATCAACATATAGGGTAAACATTGGTAATTTCGTGGCAGTGGTTATTTCTTTGCTCTTTCGTGAACTAACCAATGGTGTTACGAGATTAAAATTTCCGCCAAGGGATTGCATATGTTGTCTGGTTTCCAGAAACATACAGCTACGCCTTGTGTGACTATTGTAGCTGCTTCAGTGAGCTTTTATGTTTGGAGAGAGCAAGTTAGCGTCGACTTCTCAGGCGTACAAATTTTGTGGATGTTTGTAATTACATTACAGGCTTATTACTAAAGGTAAGCATATGATATTTGGTACAAAGATTTATTATATCTTAATAAAATTTTAGGAAATGTTTTTGGAATTTTAGCTACAGCTGTAGTCGCCATATAGGCTTAACTTTACTGATAGAAATCTTAGCTGTTTGAGGCGAAGTTTTGTTGAGTATTAAGCGTTACATTTTATACTATTTTAAAAAATTGTATTACAATACGAATTTCAGAAGTCTGAAGATAAGATGTGACAACAAAAAAGAAAAGGGGGACGCAATGGGTTCAGTGTAGCTTCTGTTTGATTTGTTATCATGCTAAGTGTCAATGATAAGTGCTAGATGACTTACTTGCAGAAGATGAAACATGGCTCCACCATTTTGGACCGGAGACAGAGGCAGACAATGGAGTGGCATCATGTGAATTCACCAAAGAAATAAAAATTCAAAAGTGAACCTTCGGTAGGAAAAGTTATGGCTACTGTGTTTTTCGATTCAGAAGGACTCTTGCTTGTGGACATCATGCCACACGGAACCACCATTAATTCTGACGCGTATGTGGCAACTTTCAAGAAAGTTCAAGCTCGACTGAGTCGTGTTCGACGACATTGGGAGAAGCAGGATGTTCTGCTATTGCACGGCAACGCACAGCCATATGTCAGTCACAAGACCACAGACCAGATCAGAAAATTCGGATAGACAACACTGAAACAACCGCCTTACAGTCCTGAACTGGCACCATGCGATTACCATCTCTTTGGTAAACTGAAGGATCCCTTCGCCGAACGAGGTTAGAAGATGACGTCCTTGTGCATGCTGCTAAAGAGTGGCTCAGATATGTTGGTCCAGACTTTTACCGTGCTGGTCTACAGGACCTCGTTCCTAGGTTACGTAAGGCAGTTGAAAGCGACGAGGATTGCGTGGAAAAGTGACATTTTGTTCCTAAAGGATGTATCTACATTATGTGAAAATAGCAAAGCTGTAGGATAAAAATATAATTTTTAAACAAACGTTATGCATTACTTTCGGAGTTACCCTAGTAATATAGGCTACAGTAAAGTCCATAATAAAAGTGTGCATCCTTTCAGGGCAAGGAAGATGCCTTTTCAATTTCAATTTTTACTTTGATTTCATTCTTATTATGTGTTGATATGTATTTCTATATTTTCTTGCTATGAATATTAGACTGAATTACTATGTTTGAAGTCTTGTAACAATAAATGAGAATTTCATTTGACTTCAATGATGTTTTCTAC
The DNA here is from genome assembly GCF_040183065.1 of Periplaneta americana. Classification (NCBI taxonomy): domain Eukaryota; kingdom Metazoa; phylum Arthropoda; class Insecta; order Blattodea; family Blattidae; genus Periplaneta; species Periplaneta americana. The sequence goes on from NC_091127.1 coordinate 87,075,541, forward strand.
AATTCTTCTACCTCTCACGAAATTATCAATGCAATATCACGAAATTACCAAGGTTATCACGAAATAACCAACCTTTTAGCTTAAGTTATAAAAGTGGTTTTTGGCACTTGTTCAAGAACGTGTCCAGTCTTTTATGTCTCCAGATTTGTACAGCAAATTATCGTCTTTTAGATGAAAAAATCGGAATAATGATGTATTTACACATTTGCATTTTAAATTAATTTTCATGAAATTATCACGAAATTACCAATGTTTACTCTAAATAAAAGATTGCTGATTAATTTTTACAAGAAAACGAAAATGCGATTTTTGACTCAAAATGACCTAAATTTTTACCGTCAACAAACCACACAACACATCCACGTACGCAGAACACATCACAAACGCCAATCACAGCTACAAAAACATAGATACAGACATGAAAATTCCACATATCCAACTGAAAACCCAGAAAATAAACACACTAGAACAATACGCAATATACAGACACACAAAGCACACCCATAACAAATCCTCAATACACAACTGAATTTCAGAACACACACTCTTTGACTCCACACTACATAACACAAATGCAACTCCCAAAAAAACAACTGAAGAGACCGGAAGATGCAAGGACCTCACTAGTTCTGAAAATGGCTCCTACTAAGCTGAGACTAGTCAACTAGGTATTTTATGAACTCAGTTTACAATTAACACATGAAAGTGATCACCATAAATTATATTCCTACATGGTATAGTGCTAAAAGTTGTGTAATCAAGATGTATATCTATCGATTATTATTATTATTATTATTATTATTATTATTATTATTAGTCTATTATTACCGAGGTCTATTCCTAGTGGAATAAAATTTCTGGAGCGTGGATAAATCGACGGGCCAGTTCAAAAGGGAAGCAACTCAAAATTCAAAGTTTTGAAAAAATTGCATTTTAAAATTTCATGTTGCTGTGAAAAGTCCAAGGATCTTTTAAATTAGTCCAAATCCTGTTAATTATATTTTTATATTCTATAAATTATAATTGAAATTATGTTAATTGGATTTTTCACTGAATTGCGAAATTTTGAAATGTAGTTATTTCAAAACTTTGCATTTTGAGTTGTTTCCCTTTTGAACTGGTTCATTGAAATGAACAAATGCTCGACGCTATATAGATACTCACTGACAACATCTTAGATAAAACATCAGGAATAAACGCCCAGAACTTTTTACAATAAATGTGATTTTACTTCAAGACAATGCTCGAGCTCATGCTATCAGTTCAAAAAGGGACGAGTTGCAAAATCATCACTGGGAAACACTACCACACACCAGTGGTTGTGGAGCAGTGTGAAGTTCATGCTGCAGAATCTGTCAATCAGTGTTCGTAACACACAAATTGTATCCCTGTCAGTCTAAATCCGTCAGAATCTGTTAAAATTAAAAAAAAAAAAAATAGGCTCACTCAATATATCTACAATAGAAATGAAAGCAAATATTAACGCAACTTCCGTACCAATCTTGATTAGAATAATAATAATTCATCCACATCATCTGCCTCTAGTTCTGCAGTTGATGTGCTGGGTTGGTCTACGTTTCTTCAAAACTAATACAATTAAAAATGACAGCTGCTAAAAAAGTCAAAAGACGATGTAAATCGTAATTTCCGCCAGAAAATCCGGACGGAACCGACGGAATTTCCGTCCAGTTTGAAACACTGCTGCCAGTTATTTTGGAGTTTAACCCCTCTATGCCGGCAACCAGCAATCAAAATTTTAAATTCGAATAGGATTACGATGCATTCAGGCCATCTGTCGGAAGGTTGAAGGAGTAGAATAGGAGTACAGAATCTTTTAACTAAATTGTATTAAATATAGTACATATAAATATGCTAATAAAATGTTATAACAATACGTTTCAGTTTTACAGGAAAGTTTAATAATTAGCATAAAAATAAAATGTCGTCCCCACATTCTGTGACCAGGAATTTTAAAATATACACAAACTTACAAATAGTACACTACTGCTTCTCAGAGATGTCGTGACGTCCGCGTTGTTTGTAAATTGCAACCTGTCTATACAGTCACTCGCTCCTGATTGGTTGTAGATTTTATAAACCGCCAATGCGAACGAGTCATTTCAATTCGCTGCTTTTCCTTGCAGTTCTCACTGTTTATAATGGGAAACCATAGATTACGTCATACAACAAGCGAATGTAAGCTCTCTACGCATGTGCAAGGTTCGCTGCATTTCACTGCTGTTCATTGCGATAAGGAAGTCAGCACACATTACCGACTGGGACTTGCAGACGACGCACAAGCTATAGACAATAGCAGTTCCCGATTCTTCGTGCATTGCAACGCGTAACACGAATGAAAGAAAGAAAACATAAATAAGATTATGCTAGGGACAGAAAATTAACTGTGTGCTGCAGCAGTGCAGCACATAAAGAGCGGCCGCCACTGACACACACCTTACAGCCCATACTTATTTACACACGATTTTAATATTTTTGGAGATGCGTAGAAAAGTCTGAAGGGAAGGACATTTCCATCCAACGAAGATGTGTAAAATGCTGTTAAACACTGGTTCACCTCCATGTCACAGGGATTCTATGAAGCCGGTACGTATTCGTCACCTGGTGTCACAGTGAATAAATAAGTTAATAATGGTGACGAGTATTAAACAAATAAAAAGTATATATTATTTTAATGTACCGTAGTACATATGATATTTCCATGCAGATATTCTGCGTCATCATACGATGAAAGAGTAATGGAACGGAGAAAAATTCTCTCCGGCGCCGGGATTTGAACCTGGCTTTTCAGCTCTACATTCTGATGCTTGATCCAGTAAGCCACACCATATACCCACCCCGGCGTCGGACAGAATCGTCTCAGATTAAGTTCCAACTCTTGGGTCCCTCTAGTGGCCGCCCTCTGCACTACGTCATAGATGTCTATGACCGTAGGACTAAAGTCCACACATGTGCTGAGATGCACTCGTTATGAGTGACTAGTTGGCCGGGATCCGACAGAATAAGCGCCGTCTTAAATCACGAAGTGATTTACGCATATCATCTGAGACGATTCTGTCCGACGCCGGGGTGGGTATCCGGTGTGGCTTAGTGGATAAAGCATCAGCACGTAGAGCTGAAAAGCCGGGTTCAAATCCCGGCGCCGGAGAGAATTTTTCTCCGTTCCATTACTCTTTCATCAAATAAAAAGTAAGTTCAACTCGTTTCTTTGTAGTACCAGTGGCCCAGTTTCATTTGAACTACATAATAGAAGAAACGGCTATGTTCCCAATATAAAGTGTGACATTTTAAAAGCTTTTATTTGATTTTTATTTAATGTTAAAATTTACATTCATACTTCCTTTGGAAATCTCCGATATAAATATCATATTTCAAAGTAGCTAATTTTTAAGACAGTATAATGTGCCATAAGAGTGTGAATAAATATTTTAATGTTTACTGCTCGTTTCAGTGGCATTATATCCATCTTTAACTATAATTTAGTCTGTTGAGTGCGGTAAGAGAATCTCCTTCTTCTAGTCGCTTTGTATTAATTACATTTCAAATTATTTTACTACTACAATTATATACCATAAAGAAAATTTGTTGTACATGAGGTTGTTAATAGTTTCTTGTAATTGCACTGTTATTCTTAATAGTTGTCATTAAACATGAGAGTGCATCACGGTCGTTCTCTCTGTAGTAAGACTGGGCATTGACTGGAAAGTCACTGCCTCGTTTTTGTGGCGTACTAAGTGTTATTTTGAAATTAAGTATTTTTTTCTTGTATTTTGCATCAGTTTCTTTAGAAATATTTTGAACTATTGTAATTCATATAGCTATGGCAAGAATACTGTAACAGAAGTAAATAATAAACCTAGCACTTAATACAATTTTCTTATATACCCAACTACACACTGTAAACACTTATAATAATAATAGTAATAATAATAATAATACTAATAATAATAATAATATAATTAAACAGCAATATATTATTATATACATATTAAATTATTCCATATAATTAGTTCCAGTTACGTTTGCAACATTGTTTTAAATTTATTTATTTTGCTAATAATTGTAAAATAAAATATAAATAAACAGAAAAACTTTAGCTCGCCCCTGAAAGAATAGAACTCGTGCTCAGGGGCGGATTCCTGAATTGAAATTAAGAAGTATGAAATACAATTTGTCTTATGTTTACTACGCAATAAGAATATATAAATTTAAATTTACAAGTTTTCAATTTTTATAAAATCCATACATAACTTTTTTTAATTTACTACTAGAACTATTAGAATTGACAAAATTGGGATATTTAAATATAAATTTGTTATATATTCTTGGGCCTAAATTACTACTATGATTAAATACTGTAGCAGTGTTGCATTTTGGTTCAAACAATCTTAAAGAATGCATACCTTTTCTTTCATAACTATGAGAATACAATTCAAAATTATTTCGATTTTTATGTATGAATTTTATTAGTATAATATAATAAATTTGTCTTATTTTAAGAACATTAAAGTCTAAAAACAATTTTTGAGATGGAAAATCAATAGGTTTTGAAGACATATTTTAATTATTTTCTTGTGTAATAAATAAAGTGGATTAAAATTGGATTTAAATAAGCTACCCCATCCTATAATTCCATACATAATTATCAATTCAAATAATGTTAAGTATATTGTGCATAATAAACTTATTAAAAAATAATTTTTTAATAAAGAGCCGGACGTTCGTCTGCACAACACTGATTAAAAAAACTACATATACCAATTCGTCTACATAATTCACACAACAGTCCATAATATCAGCAAACTAGTTACTGAAGAGATAAAGAAATGCATTCTCTGTCAGTTCAGTACAAAGATATGTATACGTTTCAAACTGTGAGAGTCATTCCTGTAAATTAAATAGGAACTGTGCTTATGACAGAAACTTACGTAAGTATTTAGAAACATTTTACCTTGACCTTAACGAAATTATTTTTAGGTACAGAAATCATTTACACCGGAAACTTCTAGAAGAATTGTTCTTACTGTGCTGAACATAAGAAATAATAACGTGAGTTGTGCCAAGTGACCTCTCAAGTCATGAATGCCAGGTGAAGAAACTTCTGGGAAGCAGATCAGACATAATAATAATAATAATAATAATAATAATAATAATAATAATAATAATAATAATAATGAGAATGCCATTAACTTCAAATTGAGGTTCTGGCTGATATATACATGTATTATCAGGCAGTACATCACACTTGACTTCACTTGACGATATGTGTCAGAGGAAGAACAATAATTGTATACATCTGAAGTCTGATTAGTGAAATATGTTACTAGTCAGCGATGTATGAAATGGAGGAGGAAAGGAACTGGCCGCACTACCCCATTATCTTCTGGCTTAGTTGCCTCATGAGTGATGCCTTATTAGGGTTACTTGTGAAGTTCCAACCTATCTTCGGGCAGTTGATTAAACAACGACACCATTATTATTATTATTATTATTATTATTATTATTATTATTATTATTATTATTATTATTATTATTATTATTATCATCCTAGATTTATTCTCACATATAAGTTGAACGTTATCACATTTTCGAAGTTGGTGGTAACGTTGTTTCATGTTCATTCTAGCAAGGAATAATGATTATAGTCGGCAACACAATTAAATATGAGGATACCATTTCTTCTTTACCTTATTATTTCATCCCCTTTATACCGACTTACAGCCCATTGCAGCGTTGGATAGGATATATTTGATCCAGTACTAGACTCACAATTCAGGCCTCCCTGACCGTTTGGTTAGCACAATATAGAGACGTCACAGGACAAGTACAAGACAAAGAGAAAGCACCACGTCCCGTGAAATAGAGATAAATCTTCGACCACGTCAGGAATCGAGCCACACACCGTTTGATTGTGAACTGCATTAAGTCATAGCGACGGACGGATGTCAAGTTTTCAAAATATCTGAAACTTGTAAGAAACGGTATTTTCAAGTTCCAAAACCAGTTCTTTCAAGTGAACAATTAAGTAATCTTGGAATTTGGGCTTTCACGGCCGGCAGGGATCGATGTTATCCAGGCTAAAGAGCCGTGGTCTGTTGGAGCTGTTGCTATCATACGTTTCGTCTGCTACTCCGGCAGACCGCGGCGACAACGGCGAGCCAGGATCCATCCCGACCTTAAATACCCTAAGGCAACCTCATCCTGCCTAAGGTTTTTCCGTGGTTTTCGTAAGGCGTTAAGACAAATGTCGGGATGAGCCCTAAAAGAAATGGGCCACGGACCTGCATTCACTTCCCCAGACATTGGTGACGGCTCAAAATTAATGATTATTCACATCGAACTCGGGCTCTAACAGAATTCAATCGTCCCCTTGTACAGATCAATGGAGTCATCAAAGAGCCAATTGGCTGGTCTCCTGATCTGAGAAAAATCATCAAAGAGTTAGTTGACTATTGCCGTTAAGATGATTAATCCCTACAAGTTCGAATATTCAAACAGCCAAATTGGCTATCACCGTTTCGTGTCTAGACTTCTATCACTTCTCCTAGTTGGTATCATCGCGTTTCTAACTCCTCCGGATCAGGTCGCTGAACTCTTCCCCCTCTCCCCCCTCCGTATGTTGTAGCTAATCAGTTACGTTCATTTTCGGCTTTCCCCCTCGAAATTTCTAGCGCTCCGTCACTGTTGCGGCGAAACCCGAAGTGAGACAAGTGGCCAAGAGGCTTGGAGCTCACATATTCAGTTTTTCACAGCCCCAACTACCCCCTTGCAAGGACGTGTTTTCACGTACCTTTAAAGTTTCTCCTCCCACTTCCCCTCTCATTCATTCATTCAGCCACAGTCCTTTCCGACGGCCTTCACCTGCCTTAGTCATCGAACAACAGACGGCTGAGTCTTCTCGACTCCACTTGCACTGCGAAATAGCAAAGATCCTTCCAATGTGCAAGCTTACTCCTGCCATCCGAACAGCAAACGAGTCTTCTCGACTCCACCTGCACTGCGAAATGACGAAGTTCCTTTCAATGTGCAGACTTACACCTACCGCCATTTCCTCCTCGTCCTGTCTTGTGATCACTTTGATCACATTTCTCTCCCCTCGCGTATGCGTTATCTAAGAGGTTATGTCCATTTTCGGCTTTCCCCCTTCAAAATTCTCTAGAGATGCTTCAGTGGAGCAGTGTAACCCGGAGTGAGACAAGTGGCCAACAGGCTTGGAGCTCACGTATTCAGTTTCTTTCAGCCCCGAACCCTTTGCGAGAACGCGTTTTGCGTACCTTTTAAATTTCTCATCCCACTTCTCTTTCAATTCAATTCAATTCAAGCCACAGTTCCCGTCGTTCCCAGCACGCTAAGGAGATCTTTGCTCTCCCGTGTGCCACACAACTGAAGATGTCTGCCGGAGTAGCAGATGAAACGTATGGTAGCAACAGCTCCAACAGACCACGGCCCTTTAGCCCGGATAACATCGATTCCAATTAAGTAATCGTTTATGATCAGAGTCATGTTTTCACAAGAGCATCTCTCATGTTATTCGTGATTTATAATACAGTATGAAATCTAGCGAACTAATTGATGTTTCTGTAATAAATTGCAATATAGAAATTAAACAGATGAATTGTCAAATGAGGTGACTTGAATACGAGTTGTAAATAATGCTTTGGTTATGTGTAAGAACAGGAAGAATATTGGAAATATAAGATAATATTAGTTCATATACTTCTATAAATATCGCACAGGGGAAATTATACCCTACGGGGTTCTTTGGGTTTATCCATTTTGGTTTCTATAATTCGTAGATATGGTAATGATTATTTTCAATCATACGTTATGTTGTTTCTCAGGAAGATGAATGTAACTTGGATCTTTGATAGATCCTACACGACCACAAATTATACACATCTTTCAGTATAATAATAATAATAATAATAATAATAATAATAATAATAATAATAATAATAATAATAGTAATAAATTGACTTCATGACTCTATAAACATAGTAGACAGAGTATGATTCTTAGCGAAGATGTGCTCATGTGTCTCTATGATTCAAGCCTAACCTGAATATTCGTCTCCTCCATAATTCGCAATCCACGAATGCTCTATCATTAAGCCTGCGCTAATTATAACCTCGTCAGGTCTGATTAGGAACGTTAGATAAATCATCGCATTACGCCCACATTACAGAAATTACGTTACCTACATATTACTTGTAAAAGTGGTCACTAATACACTTGCAATGAATGTTTATGCTTAATCAGTATTTACTGTGGCATCCTCCCAACAGAGTAATAGTCACAGTTGCTAATGTTGTTACAATACTCACTCACTCACTCACTCACTCACTCACTCACTCACTCACTCACTCACTCACTCACTCACTCACTCACTCACTCACTCACTCACTCACTCACTCACTTCACTAAGATATAAGGTAATTCGGGGGAAGATGCCAGTTGGGGGAAGACGCAACTTTGTTTGCAGTTCTTTTATGTGTCAGGAATTGACCGCGCGGATCCTCTAGTTTGAAGATTGTTGACGGGGTGGACACGTAGCTTGTGCGTATGTCTCACTTTATCGTCTTTCATTGCCGTTATTTTGGATCTTGTGAGAATATAGTCTGGTGAGTACACACTTTATAATATTTCGTTGCTTATATTTAAGGTTCATAGACTGATGCTATATTTTAAATGGGATATGTGCTACATACGTGAGTTGTGCATTTTGTTACGCACACTAGACATGCAGCTACGGCAACAACCTTGCGGCAGTAGGCAAGTAAGTGTGAGTGGCGTCTTCCCCCTGTAACTGGGGGAAGACGTAACATGGTTAAGAAATACATTATTTAACCCGTAAATTATGTTTTGGGAAGGTTATTATTTGATAATATTTTACATTATATTATTTTACATGTTCTCTGATACTTTACAAAAGGTATCAATGATTAAAAATGCAATTCACATTTCATTTTTACGCAGACGATGACTTGAGACTGCAAAATAAAAACAGATTGGACATCTTAGTCAAAATAAAATTTAATTCGAGCTGCTGAAGATTTAAAGTATGGACAAAAATCGTCATGGGCTGCAGCGAGGGTGTGTGGCATTCCATACAGAACTCTCAAATGACGAATGGAATCTTCAAACATTACTGAATGTTCACGAGGTCCTTCCACTAGCGGAGCATGTGACAGTAGACCTACATCAATAGCTGCTTCCATCAGAACGGATAACGGGATTTCAATTCTGGAAACAATCAGCCCTATTCCTAAGTAAAGAAATCTAAATTTTTTTGCGCGTAAAAAACAAACAGCGTAGATCTCAACTACATCACAGAGAAGAGAAATTATGCGGAAAAAGGCCAGAAAAAAGAAACCTTCCCAACCAAGAAAGAAAAAGAGATTTGTAAGTTCTTCTTCTTCTTCTTCTTCTTCTTCTGTTGACGAAATTATTCACGATGACAGTGGTAAAAGTTTTGATGAGGAAGATGATTTTTGTTGTTTGTTCTGGACACTTTTACGCTAAGACAGGTTCCAAGTATGACTGGATTCAGTGCACCGCATGCAAGAAATCCTTGCACGAAGATTGCAGTGGTGATAATTTGCACTGTATGAAATGTGGTGCAGGTTCGTACTCACATTCAGAATTGTGTCCTAATTAATCAATTTTTGCAAAATAATCATGAAACAAGTTCATAATTAAATTCATAGATGTTTATCTGTAGTTGTAATAAAATACACATAAAATATTCCAATGTTTATTTTACGTATGCCATTTACTATGTTGTTGCATCTTACCCCATACCAAGTGGCATCTTCCCCGTATATATGGGGGAAGATGCCACCCTGACGCGAGTTCTTTTAACACGAAAAATTGTTAACAATATACGCACTTGCAAAGGAACCAATCATTATACAGAGCCAATTATAATTGAAAAATACGATAAATTTGTTTGTATTCGCTTATCACTTCAGGTTTGAGTTGTATAGCCAAGAAATACCTTAGTTGTGGCGTCTTCCCCCGAATTACCTTATATATATATATATATATATATATATATATATATATATATATATATACTACTACTGCTGACAATCGGCGAAAGATACCTAGAAAAGAATAAAGAAGTGTGTATAGTATTTGTGCACCTAGAAAAGGCGTTTGACAGAGTGGACTGGAAGAAACTGATGGAGATTTTGAATAAAATAGGTGTGGATTGGAAAGAGAGGTGGCTGTTCAGTAATCTTTATATGAAACAAACCGAGCGAAGTGGCTCATGCGTTCCACATGTGACTCGCATTCTGGAGGTCCATGGTTCGATTCCTGGACCGACCAACCTGACTGTGGTTTTTCCGTGGTTTTCCACAGTTACTTAGGCAAATGCCGAGTTGAAATTTTCCCTCCCGTGTAGAAAAAGAATTTAGATTTCATCATTCATCTCATTCCATAGACATATTCAGGTCAAGACGCATGTCTTCGTCCGCTTACTGGAGGAGGCGTCCTTTCCACAACCGTCCCTGGTTCTCTGCCTTCTACAATATCTATGCCAGGATTCGTTCCTTAAGAGCACTTCTAAGGGCGCTTCGACACTTGGAAGGACCGTTGGAATAGATCCATTTCTGCTTGGTCACCTTGGTGGTATGAATTTAGGACAGGGTGTAGAGGGCCCTGAGTGGGTGAGGGGCCATATGCGGCCGGTGGGCTGGTACACCTCATTCTCATTCATTCTATAAATTTGAGGTGCACAATAGGTCTCAGTATGGCTGATGTGCAAAGAGTCGTCTCTATCCGCCATTACCTAACCTAACCTTATATGAAATAACGAGTCAAAGTCAGGATAGGAAAAGAAATGTCCGAAGGAAGTGAAATAGGGAGAAGTGTACGACAAGGATGCCCTTTATCACTTACCCTGTTCAACATCTACTAGGAGAATTTGGCGAAGAACTGTTTTCAGAACATGGGAGGGGTGGTAATAATGAAGAATAAAATGCATAGGCTAAGATTTGCTGATGATATGGCATTGTTAGCAGAAGAGGAGACGATACTAAGGGAAATGTTACTGAAGGTGAATGACAGCTATGAGCAGTATGGGATGAAGATAAATGCAAACAAGACATATACCATGGTTGTCGGAAGAAAAATAAATGAGGTAAACGTGCGAATACTAGGCTATATAAAGCAGTAGAGCAAGTGGATAGCTTCAGATTCTTGATGAGCTGCTAGCAGGAAGTCAAAAGGAGGATAGCAATAGCAAAGGAAACGTTTAATAGAAAAAGGAATATCTTCTGCGGACCTCTGGAAAAATAACTAAGGAAGAGACTAGTGATGTGCTCTGTGTTGAGTGTGGCATTGTATGGGGCATGAACATTACGACGAAGTGAAGAGAAGCGGCTAGAATAATTTGAAATGTGGATAGGGAGAAGAATGGAGCGTGTGAAATGGACACACATAGTAAGAAACGAAGCTGTGTTGGAAAGAGTGGGTGAAGAAAGAATGATGCTGAAACTGATCAGGAAGAGAAAAAGGAATTGGTTGAGTCACTATCTGTCTACTGAAGGATCCACTGGAAGGAATGATGAACGGGAGAAGAAGATATCAGATGATAGACGACATTTAAATATACGGGTCATCTGCGGAGACTAAGAGGAAGGCCTTGGGCACAACACTATATATGTGCTGTATATATACACATACATATATAATATATACTTATATAATATTGCATACATATATATTATGTGTAATTCAGTAGGCCTACAATATTTGTGTGATAAGGACGGAAGTGCTGACATAACCCACAATATAAACAAGGAAAAATTCAGAGGTAAAGCAGAGTAGACCAGGAAAACCAGCAATTGAAGGAATGAACGATTAAAATCATAGTATACTGTTACTGCTAATATTAAAATGCGAGGCACATACAACTTACCTGCATTTTAAACGGTCGTAACGCGCGTTTATTGGGGACATCTAAACTCACTCTCGCACGGGAAGAAAACGAAACGGCGGTGAATGGCGGTGATTAAGCCTAAAGTCCTGTACAAATAATGGATCGGTAAGAGGTAATAAGGAAACGTTATGTTGATCTTACTTTTTATCTAAATATTTTATATTGAAAATTGTCTTCACGTTCCAGGATGCAGAATCTGAAGCACTTTCTGAAAACTTTCTGATTGTAATTTCACTCAGCACTGGCCTGATTTCATTCTTCAGCTCCTCCAGAGTGTGTGAATTGTTCTGTTTTAATTCCCCCACGGAAAAAGCCACAAATATTTAAACGCGGTGGCGACCGTCCTAGACTAATTGAGGGTTTCGGGAGTAAAACATGGCAAATGACGTTTTAGTGTTTTGAAGTTATAGGTAGGTAAACATTCATACATGCAACAGTTTGTATAGTTACCAGGAGAATAAAATCTGTATACTTCTGCCATCTGTAAAATATCTCAATTTTTAAGCTTCCTTTTTTATATAACATTCACAAGATATACAAAAAATTTTGTCTGCATTCATTTTGTGAAATATGTTATTTATTCACTTTCAAAAATTCTTTTGAAACTTTAAAAAGTCATTTTTCTGTAATTCATAAAAAATATTAATAAAATAATTTGCCAGCATTTATTAGCCCTACAAAATAAATGCATAGCAACATGCAGTTACCTCATAAATACTTGCAGTAAAATTTCATCCAGATTGATTAATATTTGGCAAAAGAGAGTTGATGTTGAATCAAGAAAAATAAACTTACAGAAAAATGGATTTGAAAGTAAAATGAATATTCAAATATCTTGGAGTAACAGTAACAAATATAAATGACACTCAGGAGGAATATAAACGCAGAATAAATATGGGAAATGACTGTTATTATTCGGTTGAGAAGGTTTTGTCATCTAGTCTGCTGTCAAAAAATCTAAAAGTTAGAATTTATAAAACAGTTATATTACTGGTTGTTCTGTATGGTTGTGAAACTTGGACTCTTCACTTTCAGAGAGGAACAGAGATTAAGGGTGTTTGAGAAGAAGGTTTTTAGGAAAATATTTGGGGCTAAGAGGGATAAAGTTACAGGAGAATGGAGAAAGTTATACAATGCAGAACTGCACGCATTGTTTTCTTCACCTGACACAATTAGGAACATTAAATCCAGACGTTTGACATGGGAAGGGTATGTAGCACGTATGGGCGAATCCAGAAATGCATATAGAGTGTTAGTTGGGAGACCGGAGGGAAAAAGACCTTTGGGGAGGCCGAGACATAGGTGGGAGAATATTAAAATAGATTCGAGGAAGGTGGAGTATGATGATAGAGAGTGGATTAATCTTGCATAGGATAGGGACCGATGGCGGGCTTATGTGAGGGCAGCAAGGAATCTGCGGGTTACTTAAAAACGATTTGTAAGTATTTACGTAACACGTCATACCTATTAAAATTCTCCTCCGCTACATTCATGTAGTAACTTCAGGGAGCCAAGTTTAGAACAAAAAGTTACTACATTTATAATCAGGAATTTGTAAAAAAGAAATATTTGATGAAGAAATAATTTTGGCAGCTCTTTAAATGCCATGCCCCCCTTACAGCCTTAATTAAAAAAAAATTAAACATATTTGTAATCAGAATTGAACTGAATCCGTTTGAGGTATGAAAATATACATTCTAAAGAAGTGAAATAGCTAATATTTTTTTTGGAAAATTTTCATAATTTCCAGTGGAGCCTTCTCTTAAAAAATGCATTTGTTAGCAGTAGAGCAGTAGTTGTAATAGTAAGCCTAAGTGATAATAATATTAGTCATTGTAATAGTTGTAATAGTATTAGTAGAGCAATACTATAGCAGTGTTTGACGTGTATTAATCTTTACAGTTTAGTGATCTGTGGTCAGAACCTAGTTTTTCAACGTGGCAGTTCTGTCGGTTGATCAGAAGTAGGGCCTATTGCTCTCACAACATGTAATTATACCAACAGTGCGCGCTTGCGTAACAGATTGTGTGGACCTCGGACTTGGGGGTCATGTGTCAGTTAGGATAGACTTGAAGTTCGGAAAAGAGTTGGGTGTGTGTCCCGCCCACTGTAGCAGCATCTTGCGATCTCAACCCCCGGCGTTCGGTCCAACCCTGCTCGCCGTCCCCTTGAGCTGACATCGCGTCCGTCGCGGAGACTGGCACTTAATTTGGCGACCCGTCACTAGAGGCTGTCTGAGCGCACAACATCCTCTCACTCCTACACACTCCTTTGCTCAGCGCGTTTCAGCTCTATAGCAATTTATGTACTGAGCCAAGTTGCTCAGAACAAACAACAGCAGATACCAAAGATCTTGTGCTAATAGTTTTTGGTAACAGTGATTACTAGAGGAGAAAAATTCGCTCCGGCGCCGGGGATCGACCCGGGTTCTACGTACCAAACGCTCTGATTACTGAGCTACGCCGAAGTTCAATCCACAGCACCGGCTCGAATCCCCCTTCTTTTCTAGTGTTTTTCCGGTGCTGTGGATTGAACTTCGGAGTAGCTCAGTGGTTAGAGCGTTTGGTACGTAGAACCAAGGACCCGGGTTCGCGCTGGAGCGAATTTTTCTTCTCTAATAATCATTGTTACCATAGCAGATATATTCTGTAGGACCAAAAATTAATATTTATATAGTTTTTGGTAAGCTTAAGTATGCTTGTCCCTGAATGAGGGGACCAAAAGCAAAATTTAGCTATTGTTTGTCACTCACAAAATTTTCTCTTGCATTAGTATGAATTTTTGTAGTCTGTGAGACTGCAGAATGGTTAAAAAAAAAAGTGTGTTATATTGAGAGGCAGTCATGAATGCAAAAAGGTGACAGTAAACTTTACAATCAAAAACAGGTTTTAGTACTTAAAATAAACCCTTTTCTACACCATACTGAAATGAAGTTGTTATGCAATGATCATCTGTATCGAAATGATATTAATTTCGATATAGGTTATCATTTCGTTACAGATTTCTTATTCCAATAAATACCATTGATTTAGAGATGTTAAATGCTTTAATCAAATTGCAAAAGTGTAGTAAATTCAATTAAAATGAAAAAAAAAAAACTACAAAACTACATATTTCCTGTTTGAATAAAACATTATTCAATAATGTTTATATTTCAGTTAACTTTAAAACTTATAAAAAGGAATTGTGATTTCATACCTTTAGAAACCAGCGAATAGGGATTAAAAATAATGGACACTGAGCGAATTTTCCTGTGTTCTGTGTCTCTATGCGCTGGCGTTTAGTTCCACTTTCAAGCGCTAGAGGTTAGTGTAATCGAGCACACCCTAAGATAATAATTGAAAATAGAGTTGAGACACAGGATCCAAACATCGCTTACCTTATTGCATAATCCAGGAACGCTTTGGTTCAAATAAATTCAAGTTAACAGCTTTTCCTTATTTCTCAGTGACAAACTAGTTGTAAAAATAATTGTTTATGTTTTATATATAATAAATTATATTATAAAATAATATAATACATCATAAAATTATGTATCAAATTCGTTTAATATTTGTATACAATATAATATATGTATATGGTTTTACTTCTCACAGGAGTTTTGTTCAAACCATTACATATTTTAATTCTTGTTGAAGTCAATGTCTCAACTCTCATTATAAAGGAACTCTAGAGTCTAGGCATTACAGTTAATGATGGATTTATTATTTTATCGGCCCAATTTATTTTATTTGAGTACATAATGTACCTAGATGTATTAATTGTATGTGTTATATTTCCGCTGTGTCGACTATTACCTGGTGTGATGTCAGTGCCAACTCCTGGGAGAAAGCAGAATCTCACGCTCAAACTGGTTTGAGGGTCATTGAGATCAGTCCTGCTACATCAAAGGTACTGACGCGAAGTGTCCATACTGTATAATATCTATACGCTTATCCTACTATCTCTAACGTCACTATTTTATTTCCCACTATCTAAAATCATATTCATACTTCCATATTGTCAAAATAAAGAAGTGTATCTAAACATTAATATTAATTTTTAATTAATAAATTAATTTTTGTCTACCCTTACTACAGGTCATAGAAAAACAGGTCTATGTAACTCTCTCTCTCTCTCGCTCCGCTCGCGTCGAAACTGACTCTGGCATTCGTGTTTCAATAGCTATCATAATATGATCGTTGCATAAATAACTAATTCGTGAATGAGAAGATCCCAATTAAGATTTAACGGTCAATAAAATTGTCACTCATGAAGTTCCCTATGTACTTGTAAGTCTTTGATATTCCTAATGCAGAACGAATAAAAATTCTACAGTACCATCACAATCATTGTACAGCTAACGTACTAAAATCACTACTATTTCCATTCTGTTGAGTTCATGTTGTGCCGTTACCTAAGGGAGAAATATTTATTATTTAATATTTTGTTATATCTATCAAAATAAATATTGAAATTTTCCTATCATGTCAAAAAAATTATTGTTTTGTATTTCGTTATCGTATTAGTTATAAGTTAGGCCATGTGATTTTTTTTTTTTTGTAATTTCTTCACTTTCACTAGTATACTTGAAAGAATTCAGCATTTTGGCTCGTTATATTGTCACTATTTTAAAGATTTTTAAGCAATGCATGTTCACAAGTAGCGAAGGCTTCTTGTTATGTGTTGGGCGTGACGAATTATAGGTCTACGGTGTACCGGCAACATTTTGAGATCTAACTTAGAACTTCAGACATCATGATGCTAGGCAATTTCACAGACTATGTATATTTTTAACTGTGTAGCCTATCAAACTATAACCTTAATAAGTTATACCAAATGGTGAAATAGGGTTTTATGTTATTGAAGATTGTCATAATAATAATAATAATAATAATAATAATAATAATAATAATAATAATAATAATAATAACAATAATAATAGCACGTATGGGCGAATCCAGAAATGCATATAGAGTGTTAGTTGGGGGGCCAGAGGGAAAAAGAACTTTGGGTAGCCCGAGACGTAGATGGGAGGATAATATTAAAATGGATTTGAGGGAGATGGGATATGATGATAAAGAGTGGATTAATCTTGCACAGGATAGGGACCGATGGCGGCAATGAACCTTCGGGTTCCTTAAAAGCCATTTGTAAGTAATAATAATAATAATAATAATAATAATAATAATAATAATAATAATAATAATAATAATAATGTATCATGATGTAGCTTCGAAACACACAATTATTCATCCTCGGCAGATAAACACACCACGGTTCAGTAGTGTAACAATAGTAACATTCCCGGTCTTAATTAATTAAAATTATTATTATTATTATTATTATTATTATTATTATTATTACTACTACTACTACTACTACTACTACTACTACTACTACTACTACTACTACTACTACTACTACTACTACTACAGTTTAACGAATATAAGGAAATTCTGAGGACAATGAAAGTATTTTCGTTATGTTGAAATTTCGCTGAATTTACAAATACGATATAGCCCCTAACAACATTAACGGTCATTCATGTCATGCAATAAATAGGCTACAATAATAATATGTTGAAAATATAGATGTATTGATTAAATATTTCTTTGTTACATCGGCACATTTAATAGGCCTATTCTTCAGGAAATGGGTAAAACACAAAATGTCAATATTGTTAGCTTAGGTCTGTATCCCTGTGCTGGATTGGCAGAATTCCGTTTGTGACAAGAAAGGAACTTTTAGGACAATGGCCTCTGGGAGAAAATACCGTTACGAACAACCCCTTCATTCAATTAAGCTACAATATGCATTTGCGGATTTCAGGAAAGGGAATTGTACAGAATATATTTGTTCTGTCGGTCATATTTTGATGAAAGGACTTTTATTTTGTTTTTCTCGTTCTAAGGAAAATTTCATAATACTGGTGTTGGTACAAATGCAATTTAAGATTATGCCTTATGGAGATATAACGGGGATTAGAAATTATTTCATTGAACTCCTGATTACACACTTACAGTATATCAGAGTGGCCATTCCCATGTTATGAAAGGCAACATACAGTATAAAAGAGAACAACCACTAGGATTTCCACTGTCTAAAATGAATTTTATGGTAACGACAGCTAGATGGAAGTACTACTGCAAGCTATTATTTCATGCATTTCTATCAGTATTATAGCGTGACTTCTTTTGCAGTTGCTAGATGGCAGGATAGTGAAATTCATTTAAGTTGTCTTGAAGGTGCATTGGGCTGATCAATCCGTTATATGTGAACGGGGATTAAACTGAACAATTCGCCGATATTATTATTATTATTATTATTATTATTATTATTATTATTATTATTATTATTATTATTATTATTATTGTTATTATTATTATTAGGGGGCGGAAGTTGATGAAAAGTCATATTCTTATTTTTTACATTAAGAAGTTGCCTATTAATATATAAATCTTTTCTATGTTAATATCAACGTAAAAAAGTTATTTGTTATATTGAATTTTTTTACATTTTTTGACGTTTTTGAACTAATAGATCATTTTTATACTTTTTTCGGCAGCTTTTGGTCATTTTTAATACTTTGAAGAACTTTTAGATCATTTCTTCTTTACCGATAGGTCTGTTAAGTCATTTTCTAACCGAATAGGTCAATAGTAATTACCTACTGAATAAGTGAATAACAGTGAAGTTTGAGTTTTATAGTTTGGAACAGACTGTAAAGTCCATCCCTCATTCCATTGAAGGCTTCACTTCACACAACGCAAGTAATATAAAATACTTGACAGCAGCTTAGTCTAAGTGAGGACTTTGACCGCTACTGTTCTTTTGTCGGTACGAGGGTGTCTTTAGAATTTATGTTTGGAAGGGGGAAAACTTTCATCATTTACTGAACAGAACATTGTGTCCTCAACATGGTTCGGAAGGGATGTCTGTCTAGTATAGTAGATAGTATTTTTAACACGATGATTGCAAGAATGTAGCCTACGCTGCGCACACAATTTGTTTTGTCATTCACACTCCCTCATCTGGAAGATCTGGTAATAAAAATGAAGCGCGGAAGGAGGAGGAGGAGACGGAGAATGAAGGCACTGACATGGACCATTCCTGATTGAAACACATTGTAAATCCTCATTAAAGTCTATAGTTTTTCCTTAAAACCTTCATTTTGTTGCATGTTCTTTTCCTTTATCTTAGCCAAATTTCAGAAAGTTGCATCCTCTCTCCGAGATTTGCAGGGCAATCATTGAAACAAGGTGACTAATTTTTAAGAAGTTGTTGTACGAGTACGGTGAATAATATTTAAATGTCATTTTCTTTTAATTTCATGTCATTTTTCCATTAGTTTAAGGACATTTAAATGATCATTTTAAGTAGCTTTTTAGGTCATCCACATCCGCATCCTAATTATTATTATTATTATTATTATTATTATTATTATTATTATTATTATTATTATTATTATTATTATTATTATTATGTTCGTATGACGTTGTAGGTCATGATGGTGGTATTGCAGTAAGAATGTACGGAAGGCGGATTTATTAGAAGAAAATCTTTCCCTTAGCGACACCAAATTATTGGTTCACAGCGGTTGTATAGGCCGTTAAGGTTCGTACCGGTAAGGTATAGGTGAAGGATGAATTGCTAGGGTTTAATTCCAGTGACACACCCAACTTGTAATCTCATTAGAGAGAAGAGGTTCGAGAAAACAATCCGGACGATGAAGAGATTTTAATTACTCGACAAGCAAGAATAATATTGCCACAGCATCGTACGCTCACTGTAGGTGGCTTGACCCTGAGGAACATTTCGTGCGCGCCTCTTTGCTTGAGATGATGATAAAAAGAAAAGAAGGCAAACCAGGGCGGACCCTGGCCACTGTGGGAACGGGCAGGATGAGGGAGGGGCGACGGAGTGTCGAGGGTAGCCTTATGCCATCATAAGAGAGGACCGAACAGGACCTTATCCTATTATAAGCATGGGAGGAGGTGCAGCAGCAATCACGCAAACCTGCAATCATGCCCATCGCCCGCACGAGCTGACAAAAATCAATCTCGTCCTCCGTCCTCGTCTGTGCTTTTCTCTTGTCTTGTTTACCCTGTTTCTGGACTTTCCGTGTCTTCTGCCTCCTCTCTGTCTTGTCTTGTTTTATTTCCTTAGTTGTCGCGTACTGCGGATCTACTGCTAAATGTCTAGTGTCGACTTTCGAAGCTGGAGACCCGGCTTCAAATCGCACCGAGTCAGAATGGGTTTTGTGGTAGGCCACGATGTATTTGTGGCAGATATTCCCAATCATTTATCGCTGGCAAAAGTGCAAAACCGCGTATGTTCCTCAGAACCTAGATTTTAAGGAATGCAATAAAACTGTTTTATGTTGAATTTGCTTGACATAAGAACGAAAGTATGATTCTTAAAATTATCTGTAGTAATGTCACGAGAGGTCTGAGATTTATTTGGGAAATCTCAGACCTCGAGTGACATTTATTAGAACTATTTTGTGAATAAAATAAAAATGTAAATAATATATTCCTAAAATTCGATGACAAAATGTTAATAATTGCATATTTAGGAATACTTAACCTATTCAGACATTGTGAAGTTGAAATAGATGAATATCGATTATTGCAATAAAGAAATCCGACGTTATTATTCAGTAATGCTAATTGTTTTATTTCATTCACAAAATACACATTTTATAGGCTACAATTATAGGTTAAGTTACCTGTGGGAGCAGAACCAATGTCAGCTGTGCCTTATTTCGACCGTTACTCGTGCTACAGGAAAGAATTGTTTATAGCTCGAAAAACGTATTCTCGCTGTAGTGTGTAACGGAACTAAAGTTGCATCTACACAGTTCAATATTCCAATCGCGTATGCGTGCAATGTGGGAAGAATATTGAAAAAATGAAGTTTAAAAGGTACGTTCAATTAAGATTCATGAAGATTTTGTGTCTACATGGTGCGCCGTTTTGAATGTCCTCTTCACTGCGTAAATATATTAATATTAAATATCAATCTTGCATTCATTGCTTGAATGCTTAAAGTTAGAGAAAAGTTTAACCGTGTAGATGCATCTTCAGGGATTCATTCTCATCGATTTACGGGGAAACAGTTGGCGACACCGACTGAACAAAAGCAAGACCATGCGATAAATTGATAACGATAAATTTAGCTGTAGAAATTATCGCGATGTTTGACTGTGGTTGGAATTCAAAATCTCATTACACTTCATTGGTCGAAAATGGAATGACGTCATATAAATGAAATAGTCAAAATAATTTTACACACGGAAATTTTATAAATCATACTTCCATTCTTACGTCAAGCAAATTTAACACAGAACAGTTTTATTGCATTATTGCGAGGTTTTGCACTTTTCAAGGTTATACAGGATGATTCAAAATCTCTGCGACAAACTCTGAGGGGTGATAGATCTAACAATAAGGAACCATTTTTGTTAAACTACCTATGTCTTTTGACGCGTCGAGTCGTTTCGAAGTTACCGTTGAAAATGTTTTTGCGCAGGTTTATGTCAATGTATTCGAATGTGTGCACCCCTGTTTGCTTGTTGAGATGTTTGTAAGATACGTGAAGGATTGTTTATTTACGTTTAACGTTCAATACCTTTTCCTTTCAGTTCAGTCTAATCATCAATTGAGAATGGATATCTACACTTTTCCCGAGTTAGCCGACACGGAAACGGAAGAAGAGCTCTCCACATGTCCCAACAACAGTTTCAAACCAGAAATCACCCTCACCACACAATGTTTGCTCGACTTTATCAGCGCCTTCGAGACGATGGGTCTCTTCGTCCCCGGCGCATTGGTGGAAGACCGCGTAGACATCCATTCTCAATTGATGATTACACTGAACTGAAAGGAAAAGGTATTGAACATTAAACATAAACAAACAACAACAACCCCTTCTCGTATCTTACAAACATCTCAACAAACAAACAGAGGTGCACACATTCGCATACATTGACATACGCCCGCGCAAAAATCATTTTCAACGATAACTTTTAAACGACGCGTCAAAAGACATAGGTTGTTTAACAAAAAGGGTTCCTTATTGTTAGATCTATCACCCCTCAGAGTTTGTCGCAGAGATTTTTAATCACCCTGTACATTACACATATACACATAGCCTACACATAGCCATCACCATCATACCATCATCATCATCATCAATATTCAGATGTAATGTAGATCAATTACCCATTTTGCACGATATATGAACCCCAAGCCATTTTCTCAGGGCAGCAAAGGCTGCTGTCCTCTATTAATATGAATATCCTAAAGTCTGTCTCTCTCAGCAACACAATCATTTCCTTCAGTGCTACTGTAAAAAACCTCGGCATCAATTTCGACTCTAATATGAATTGGAATACGCAAATCAGGTACATTTGTAGAAGCGTTTTCTCTATCATGCAGTCCACACCTGTGGAGTAACTGTTAGCGCGTCTGGCCGCGAAACCAGGTGGCCCGGGTTCGATTCCCGGTCGGGGCAAGTTACCTGGTTGAGGATTTTTCCGGGGGTTTCCCTCAACCCAAATATGAGCAAATGCTGGGTAACTTTAGGTGCTGGACCCCGGATTCATTTCACCGGCATTATCATCTTCATATTATTCAGACGCTAAATAACCTAAGATGTTGATAAAGCGTCGTATAATAATCTACTAAAAAACATAATCTACTATCATGTATTCTTTGAAATTCTTAAAAATTTTCTTTCTCCTAATGAAATCCTAGTACAGACCCTTGTGATGCCTCAATTTGATGATAGTGACGTTTTGTATAACGACCTAAGTGCTGAACTTTCTCAAAACTTCAACGTGTACATAATGTCTACATCTGCTTTATTTTCAATATCAGCCAACATGATCATAACTCGGAATATTTTCTACGACTCTTCTGACTCCGCTTGCAAGATAGACGATTAGTACAGTCCCTTTGCAATATAACTCATGCTTATTATACAACTTGTACTCTTCCTTTAATTTTGCTGTTGTATTAATATGTATATTCAATCGTTTTTCTTAACTTAGTACTTGTATATGTATTTTCCTGTATGTGCTTTCATCCTGGTTGAGTGGAAAAGAAGGCCTGATGGCCTTAACTCTGACAGAGAAGGTAAAACTATTATTGAATAATTTCAAGGAAAAATTGTTCCGGGGCCGGGTATCGATCCCGGGACCCTGCTTAGCGCACTAATGCTCTCCCGACTGAACTACCCCAGGACCTATACACGACACCGTCACAATTTTTCCTTTATATCCACACAACTCAAATAGTAATTTCATGTTGTATGATTTATCCGATAAGCAAGTTGTAATACAATGTTGAGATTGAAATATACCGTCTGTACTTATCTAGTATTATATGATTAATTATAACATAAGCGTTTTCGGCACTAATGTGCCATTTTCAAATGTATGAAAGTTTGCCTAATTACATGTTCAAATAGGTGCACATGAACTGTGTGAATGAAACATATAATGTGTACCTTGGTGATCTCATGTCACATGTAAAACAATCTGTTTGTAGATAATTAATGATTAAAATTAATAACACACACTTATTACTAACATTTAAAAACATTTAAAATATGTTGCAATTATCCATCACTTTGTGGAACACTGGGGTTATCTTGACGTGTTATGTGGTCAAATGCAGTTTTTCATTTACTTGTGATGTTGTAACCTTACACTAAAATATTAACTATTAAAATTAAAAACTTTATGTTGATTCGTTATTGTTGCACCAAGGTTCCTGTTTTTTGTTCACTTTCACAATTGGAGCACTTTACCATGATCGTATGTGATGCGTAATATAAGTTTCATTTGTACCTGGTTATTGTTTTCCTTGTTGTGGTTGGATTATTACATATTCATGGTTGTCATCGTCCGATTATCAGTCAAGCCTTTACACTGCGAACATAAAGGCGCTCGGTGTTTGCCATTTGAGGCGGCACTATGATGGAATTATGTTCCCCATAGTGTGCTTCCATCTATCATTACACGTGGCAATGATATGGATACTTACCAAGGTCAGTGTGCATCGTTGTATTGAATGCGTGAAGACGCGAAATCATTCAGTTTGTATTTGTCTGTTTTATTAAGCTCTCCCCTGTAGAACTGGTAAGTTATAGATATATGATTGTTTGTACAATTAAACCTGGCTATATACTGCAGTGTTTACTTTCACATAATAATTAGACTGGCAGAGGTTAAGGACTCTGCGTAAAAATGTTTAACCTCAAGGCTAGAAGTCAGTCAACTATGTACCACAATTGTTCGTGGACCATAGTTATATTTCATTTTGAGATATTTGTTTTAATAAAATGTGATCAATGTGATTATTTCCTTCTGCAAATACGGTATCTCAGCATATTCTAAAACACCATTTAACATTATGGTCCAGTAAATAAAGAAGCAGGCTGTTCCAGCATCAACGGTACTAGCACGAATGTTGGTCCGGTAAAACGAAAACTCCAGGGTAGAAGGAAAATAAGCGTCCTTGTTAGTGACTATGAGAGCAATGAAATTGAATTGGATACAGATTATGATGTTTCCAGTGTTCTCTCCATATTTACAGACAGTGAGTCAGATGTGGAAAAGAAGACGAAATCTGTTAAATTAAGACGAAATCTGTTAAATTAATGCTAAAGGCACGTAGTTTTGTGGTAGTTACTTATGAGGAAGAACTGTGGCCAGGGAAAGTTTTGGAAGTGAAGAACAGTGAGTGTTGTTTCATTTGTGGCAAGAAGCGGCAATTACTGCGGTGGCGAGAAGTGGAAGACATTTTATTCTATAGAAGGGAAAACATAATAAAAGAAATTGAAGATCCCAAATGCGTCTCGAAAAAAGAGAGATCTATTTTCAATTTCAGAATTACAAGAGAAGTGGAGATTCAAAGGATCGGAATGTGCCTCCTGAATGTAGATCTCAGTATGGTAAATAAACATTATCAGTGAATTTACGTGCACAATTATTTTAATAAGAATGTGTTAGTTTATTTTGATATCGTACTTTTGTTCTTTAATATACACTCACCGGCAAAAAAAAAAAAAAAAAAAAAAAAAAGGCCACCTACATTTTCTTAAAATTTTTGCAAATTGTAGGATTTTTTAAATAATTGTAGGTTTGCTAAGGTTCATTTAGTCATTCATTTATTGTGTGATACGTAACAATATAGGCCTAATACTGAATACGTAATAGCCAAGAAAAAAGGATTCGTTCTTCTTGCAATATTGTGTCTAAACTTCTCGGACTCATTTCAAGCTAAACTGAAGAAGTCTACAGACTGGTAAGCTCTTTTGAGGCAGTATTGGAGTACTTAATTGTATACAAATGTCGCTAAGTCCTACTGATTCAGCAAAAGTGGTTGCATTTATAGAAGATGGGACTAGTCAGCGTTATGTGGCTGCAGTTCTTGTGATTCCTCGATCGACCGTACAACGGGTGTACCATCGCTTTAGAGAGACAGGAGGTTATTCCAGGAGACCAGGTTCAGGGAGAAAACGAGTAACTTCGGTTCGTGACGACCATTTTATTGTCCTAAACACATTAAGAGATCGTCATTCTACAGCTGTTGAGACCGGAAGACCCCTCCAGAAAATAAGACAAGTTAACGTGAGTGAGAGAACTGTAAAAAGACGTGTGGATGAATGTGGGCTGAAATCCAGAAGATCAGCTAAAGGCCCAGAATTGCTCCAGCAACATCATGTTGAACGATTACGTTTTGCTCACAATCATGCTAATTGGAACCTGGGGGAGTGGCGACGAGTGCTCTTCACAGATGAATCGAGATTTAGTTTACGGATGGACGTGAAAGAGTGTGGAGAAGAGAAGGAGAACGTTTTTCTCCATGCACCTTCAGTTCATGTGTCAGTTTCCAAGGTGGATCAGTAATGGTATGGGGTGACATTTCGTATGAAGCTCGCACAGGACTTGTTTTCTTTAATGGAGGTGCTTTGATTGCTCCAAGATACATCCCGAGGTTCTAATTGAACAATATCCCCCACATATTGGTGAAAGTTCCTGTTAATGCATGACAATGCTCGCCCTCATGCTACAAGAATCCTGGATGAGTTTTTTCACGATGTTGGATTGAATAGGATGACATGGCCAGCAAGAAGTCCTGATATAAACTCTATTGAACATGTATGGAGAATGCTAGGGAAGCGAGTTAGAAGTCGTCTACCTCCTCACAGCAACTATAGCAGCTCCTAAATGTTCTAAGTAAAGAATGGAATAGAATCGACCAGACTATCATCCAGAATCTGATCGAAGGATTGAATCGGCAAATGGTAGCAGTCATACAGTCACGGGGAGGCAGTACTCGCTATTAGCAACATCTAGGTGGCCACAAATTCAGTTGAACATTTGGAAGAAAATTGATACAATTTGTAAGTTTTTACACCTTTTAATTATATCCATTGTTTGCTGTTGAAAATAATAACACAAGTCATAATAAAAAAAAGAGTTTTTTTCTGGGAAGCAATGTTTTCTTCATTTCATAATGGGTTTTCTGATTCTCACCTCATAAAAAATTGAGAAACTTTAGGTGGCCCGTTTTTTTGCCGTTGAGTGTAGTTGTTCAACATTGCAGGAAAATGACTTTCAGATTTCACTTGTTTATGTAGTGTTTACTAATAAAAAGAACCCATGTACTTTTCATTTATTTTTAATATTTCTGTGCTAGATTATGTTTCTACCCTTAAATTAGAAACTCAATGTATTGATTTACGAATAATTACAGCTCCAGCTATAGTCCATTCATGCTTTCAAGCATGAATGTATGAGTGGACCATAGTCGGGCAACTCAGAATACAACTATGTACCAATGCTTATTATTTCTTTAACACTTGTAATTAAATAATTTCAAACACATATGTCAATATTTATTTAATACACACTTACAAGAGTTCGAAGCCAAAATGTTACTTAATCTGGATGAATAGTTCTGAATATACAAAGAAAAATGTGAAAAATGTGGACCATAGTTAGGGGAAACTGCGGTAAGTCTGGAGTTAAAAAGGCCCCCCAATTGATCCGGATGTCTTGAAGAAAGCTGTTGAAGCAGTTATTGCTCCTCCAGGAAATAAAATCTCAATCAGAGAAGACTGCTATGGTTTATGATTGCAAATACGTTTTAAATATGATTGTCAGTTTTTACAGCTTATATTCCCACCTATATTTCATATGTTCCAACTTATAATGTTCCAAGGTACATGAACCTGTTGTACCTTTGAACACATTGCATATTCCTTCATTTTATTTTTTCCATCCTTAATAGATCTGTAAAACAGGAAAATACATATAGGAAATTGTAAAGGAATCTTCAATAATTGAAGAGTCCACTGCAAGAATGATGGATGCCATTTGGAATACATTTTGCAGGAGAAGCAATTGAAAGTTTAAAATGCTTAGCGCTCAAAGCTTAACTGTGATTTTCCGATCATTTCTGGACAATGACTGTTAGTGTTAATGCCATATAAATCTCTATGTACATTCTATATGTCTTAAGCTATGCATTGACAGTCTTGGTTCATTTTCGACAAGAAAGTGACATCCATCATTCTTGCAGTGGACTCTTCAATTATTTCAAGAATTTTTCATTTAAAAAATTTCATTTCCCAAAATTAAAAAAAAAATAAAATGTGAAAAGTGTTTAAAAGTACAACAATCTCCCCTAATAATGATATCAAAAATGAAAATAATAAATAATACTGATAACAACAATTATAGTAATAATAATAACAATAATAATAATAATAATAATAATAATAATAATAATAATAATAATAATGAGGTATTACATGATAAGAGAGTTTCTACAATAATTATTGTTGGACGGAAGTGAAATGAAAAATGGCACCACTATTAGGGCAAATTATTATTATTATTATTATTATTATTATTATTATTATTATTATTATTATTATTATTATTATTATTATTATTATTATTATTATTATTATGACCTTCAGACTTTCTTTCTTACCCATGCTGGACACCCTCCTCCTCCAATTTCAACTTCAAAACTCATGGGAACTCATTTATATTTCCATTCGCGCGCCTGAGGGCTCGGAATACAATGATGAAAAGCTAACGCGAAGAAATAGGAAGAAAGATATGAGTTAAAAAGTTGTAACGTAGCATACGCCTGTACGAAATGAACTTACACCTTCATGTTTTGCTGAAGGAGTCATTTTCTTGTGCTATGAAGGCGGGGGCTAGGTTCGAAACGGGTTTCCTTCCGTGCGCTACCGAAATCCTACTAATAAAGGAGTACGGAATGTAGGATTCATATTCTTCTCTCCACCCTTCCCTACCGCATCGATGACACATATACCATAACTCGTTTCCTTTCAAATACAGATGCTTTGTTCCCTCCCAGCAACATAGACTTTACGCCCGACCCAAATGGCTTTCGTAACTTCTATGGTACATTATTAAACAAATTGAATATACATATATTTACTTAAGTAGAAACATGTTAATATTTTATTAGGAAATGTGGATTACTAGTCAATCTTTCTCGCGTTTGATTCTTCGTGAGGTAATTGTCTTTGTGTATTCTTTTGTTATGCGAATTATTTTGCTGGTCTTTAATATTTCATAACTGTATAATAATATGGAATTATTGTTGTTAATATTAGTATTATTATTATTATTATTATTATTATTATTATTATTATTATTGTTATTATTGCTGCTGTTAGTCTACTGTTCTTGTTCTTGTAACCGGATTGATTGATTGATTGATTGATTGATCGATCGATTGATTGATTGATTGATTGATTGATTGATTGATTGATTGATTGATTGATTGACATTTTCTTTGGAAGTAAATGGCTATTACGAGTATGTAACAAGTAGAGGCCTGGTAGTGGCCGCGTAAATTATATTACGCTATACATATTAAATTACACTTAATTTAGCCTACATAGCGTTGGAAAATAATTTATAGACGATTTTCTACGCAGCGTAATAAAATCTTTTCAAGGGAATAATTAATTACTAACATATTCTTCTATGTGTTGAAGACGTTGTGTTCATGTGCTTTTAATTCTCGAACCACAAAATGTAGCATACATTTTGCGCAGTTTTTATTGTCAAGTTTTGTGGGAATAAAACCAGGTTCGTCATATATGCTATGCAAAGGTCTTCCTGCGTATTACATGTAGTCTTCAACTTTTATTTTTATTATAGTATCTTACTAACTTCAAAATCACTGATTACAAACTCTTACTGAACGCTTCGTAACTGTGCTGTGAATTATGTCATTTCATTCTTTTAAAATTTCTAGACTATCAGATCACAATGTGATCGCGAACAATCTAGAAGTGTAAGATAGTAAAATCAAAGGTGCCGCCTCTGGGAAAATGTCAGCACGATATATGTTTTTGATATGATAATGGTTTAATTAGAAAGAGAAGAAAAGTGATGTTTTTTAAACAAATTGCTGCATACATTCAAAGTGACAAAATCAATAACCTTGAAATTAGTATTTAATTACAAATGTTCAACCTAAACGACGAAAAGCAGAAAAAGAAATCCGAACGGCAAACTGTATAATAATCATTAAAAGGACCAAAGAATTTCCAAACAAGCTTTGAACTATAGGCTTAACATTTAAGTAGTCGCGTGTGGGTCATGTTGACCCCCCAGTATTATGTACTGGTTTGTATTATTTTTACGCTGTTGCCTACATTGTCCAGCTTATCAGTACCTTCCTGAAAGAGTGTCGGCAATACAACTACATGATAACTTCCAGTTTATCATTGTCATTTGTTGCGTTAATTTAAATTTTCTAGGCTGGGGGTGCTGTTGACCCCCACGCGACTACTAATGTCATAAATTAGTCCACATGTAGCTAGTATAGTACTATTTTTATGATTCTAGGCCCATACGTGAAATCTCTTACTCTAGAAGATTATGGCAAGTAATGATGCATATGAGCTAGAAGATTTACATAGAACCAGGATATTTCATATTTTAATTTTTGTGTTTTAACTGGGGGTCACTCTAACCTCTACGCGACTACTAATGTTACAAATCAGTCCACAAGTATTACAGTGTTACTTTTGTGGTGTATACGCATGCAAATTATTACTTAAGAACATTCTGGCAAGTAATGACCCATATGAGTTAGAAAGTTTACGTGGAACTATGAATTTTATATTTTAATTCGTATGTTTGCTTGGGGGTCACTTTGACCCCCACTCGAGTACTAATAACACAAATAGTTCGCGAGTACTTAAGTGTTAAATCTAAATTGCAGAAAGATTATGATGGCTCAGATTACGTTAAGGTGTTAATACAGGCCTAATTGGAACACGTAATGTACAGTATTATGAGTATTTCAATATATCTACCGTGGATGGTGTAGATGGCCCAAACAAATATTGCACTGGTCTCCAACAGAGAAAGGAAACGTGGTAAACAACTTTGAAATTGTGGACATATTATACTTTTAATAATATCATTTGGAGACATACCCTTAAAGAAAGTAACTAAGCTGAAAGGAGAGAATATCATATTAGAAGAAGAAGAAGAAGAAGAAGAAGAAGAAGTAGTAGTAATTAATGGAATAGAAATTAATTAAGAATTTACAAGAGCATTGATAAATTACGGGTGTGGGAGGAAATAATTGAAACACTATGTAATAAAATGTAAGGCCGTCGAATTAGGAAGCAAGATTTGAACTACAAACGCAAATTAGTACTTCGCCCAGTGTTAAAATTGATAGTTGCATTGAATTTCAATGCCAAGCGCTTGAGAACGAAATGATTGAGTCCTTTCAACTGATCTCAACTTAATTGAAACACATTTCAATCTCTATTCCTAAAAAAATGTATAGCAGGTTGGGTATGCAGTGAAAGACCTGTCCTTGTGCAGAGGACTATGAATAACTGTAGGATATCGGTACTGCAAGACTGCTGACCAGTGGTAGACCTATTCATTTTAATGAACATCTTTTCACACTTTTCTAATAAGGGTCTCTATAGTCTTTATCACAGTCACATCTGTTACCAAAAGTTTAGATGAAATGTGGTAGGCCTGGATTTAGAATTTTGCATTTATTTTCCTTTAACCACAAACATAGGAACATGCGGTAATCTACTGTTCTCAACACAGGGTTTGCTTCCTTATCAGATGAAAGTCAATCTTATAGAATTGAGGAGCTTGGTATCAAAGTTGGACAACTCCACTTTTGCTTTTTTACAGTAGAGACGAAAAACTATATCCTTGGAAACCAATGTCACCGTTATACGCACAGACTTTTAAAACATTCTCGTAGATCATAGAAGTATTTATTCAATCTCAAAATGTGATTAAAATTGTCGAAATTTAAGTTTAAAAAGTGGGGTTGCCCATTTCTGAATCTAGTCATAGAGGTGTCCATTTTTGAAGCCAAGTGAAGCCATATTTAAAGTGGAGTTGTCTGTTTTTGAAACCAAACGAAGCCATATTTAAAGTGAAATTGTCTACTTTTGAATCTAAGTCTCGTCTAACTCGGTTTCAAAGTAAATTTACGTAAAACAGTACTTATTCATCCACAAACCGATTATATGAACAATCATCCGTGTTGAATTCGCAATGAGTGATGGGAAAAAGTGGTACGAATGTGGGCTTCTCCTTGGCTACTGAAGGAATTGTCCTAATTAAAAACCAAGTCACAGTGGAGTTTTCTACATCTTGATTCTAAAGCGCACAATTAAGTGCTGTTTTCGCTCTGTTCTGTCCGTTTTTGAACCTAAATAGTTACAAAATCGCATTCAGCACACAAAATTCTATGAGAAACAATCAATATCACGAAATCGCAAAAAATGGATACTATGCTCCTCCATTATTCTCGCTTACAACTCTTTTGCTCTTGGTTGTAACTGAACCTGCGATCGGTATGTTCAGAAGTATGACCAGCGGTCATCAGAACACTCCACTCTCGGACTAGCGTCTCTCACCCGCCCTAGCGTGCATTCGTGGCTGCTGGCGGGTATGCTGTCTCTCTATCCTTGTGCACGACGGAGCATATTTTCTTAAACTCCATGCACTCTACCCATTTCAGCGATTGCTGACGACCACTGCAATAGACTATCAGAGTATATGTTCGGAATCTTATGTGGGTTTTCACAAATCTTAAGGGGAGATGTAAGTCCAAACTGAACAAAAATCACATTTTCTAAAAACTAGTGTAAAAAATATTAGCCTACATAGTGTTGGGAATCTGTTCACAAAATTTTACGGCCCGAATGTTAGTCTAAATGGATTTATTAAAAATCAAGAAGAGCCACAGAGTAGTTCTAGAAAAAAGATTGGAAAGGCACTTGGACTAGAAAATCGTTGTAATAAAAAGGATTCTTCTTAGGATTTAGAATAATTTATTGATTTATCACTTCTTTTGTGTACTATAAACAGTGCCTGTTGTTGTTTTTCTTGTGGGTCCAAAGAGATAAAAAAATAATTAGTGGCATGCATATTCAAACTTTACGACTTGTTATTCACAATACCCATTTTTCATTAATGAAGGAACGTTTTCTCAGAAGCTACTTGAAATAAATTAATGAAATTTTGCACTCTCCTTTATTATTCCATAATGCAAAATTCCCTGCAGAAAATATATTTTTAAGTGAAAGCAATTATATTTGTTTTAAAAATGTTAATATATTTTTGAAAATTTATTTTGAAAAAAAAAAAAAAAGCAATTGGAGTTTTAAAAATTCTGTCTGCAGGGATTTATTACATAATTATAATATAGAGTAAATGTGTACAAAATTTCAGAATAATATCTCAAATAGATCATAACAAAATTTAATGTTCCTTATATTTTTTGATATCAGGTTAGGTTAGGTGGGTTCGTAATTATTCTTCCTGACATGACATGGCAGTGATGTCAAAAGCAAGCGCATTTTTCTGACCTTGATGTCGTGCGCGGGCATTAAGCGCTAAGTATGGAAGGAGGAAGAATTATGTATATAAATAAGCAGCCTGTTGCTTTAAGAAAACAGTGGTGCACAAACTTCAAACGGAACGTGAATTTTATGTCGCTATTTTTATATGACTTCTTTCTGTGTGATATTTTGTATATTGTCTCTAAAACAAAAGTACTAACACCAGTTTCTTAATATTGTAGTTGTTTTTTAAATGTTAGTAACATAATAAAGATTTAAGAAGGAATATTCACATATATTCCATAGTAGTACAATTATACTGTACTAAAAAAATGAAACACATCATTCATAAAGAAAGTGATGTTCCAAAAAAACATAATATTATTATCAATATTATTGAGTATGATATAGTAAGTTGGAATTGATATAGATGGTATATTTAGCCTTATAAAAGTACGATGAAAGAGTAATGGAACGGAGTATATATATGGGAACGTCCACCGTCAGTAGTGTGACACAATTTTTATTATTGTATGAAATTTAGAAAGTTATTTCTTATTAATTTCATTTACCAAATGTATGTATATACTCTTTGAGAACTTGCAAAGTCATGTACAAAATTTTGTTAACAACAGTCGAACTTAATTAGTCCTACCTCAATTTTTTTACACGTCAGTAGTGTGACAATTTTTAGATTGGTGGGAAGTAGTAGAAAAAAATTTGATATGTTACTGCAAAATTGAAAATGATGGACTAATAACAGTGATTGGTGACACAAATATGAGTCTTTCAATGTATCTTGCATAATGTTTTGTTTAATTAACTACAACTATTTTAATTATAAAAAGTATTTTACAATATAATGTGCGTCAGTAGTGTGACATCAGTAGTGTGACTTCCAATTGTATTTTCTATTTGATGTGCAAGACAAGTGTTCTTCAGTGGCGTATACTGGTTTAAGGGTCTGGGCTACCACTGACCCTATTATTACACAAAATATATTTTAAAATCCCTATAATAAAATTCCTTACCTATTTATATGTGAATTCCAGACGTCTTGATTGGGACGAAAATACTTTCATGACTTCGTCATTGAAATTACAGTTGCGCCGCTTGCGAAGTTTCTGTAGAAATGACTTTTCAATGGACATCAGTGTCAAGCCGGATAAACGTTCTTGTGTATGAGTTGATCTACAGTAGGATTTTATTCGCTTCAACGCAGAAAATGTTCTTTCTATCGATGCTGACGTAGCTGGTATTGTCACAATTAATGTTGCCAATTTAAGGACTTCAGGAATAACTTGGTTCAGCTGGTTTTCATATATGGCAGATAATATTTCATGGATAGGTTTGTTCGAAAAATCAAAGACTTCTGCTCAATATATGACACTTAATTCATTTTTCAAACGTACTTGATCAAAGTGACTGTTATAGGACTGAAATAATTTGTTTAGTGCCTCATTCGGGAAGTTTTCTCTATAAGCAGAAAATTTTTGAGAATCTAGAAGATGTGTGAACTGAAGCTTTCCATAATCAGAAAATCTGTCAGTAATTTCCA
Organism: Periplaneta americana; assembly: GCF_040183065.1. NCBI lineage: Eukaryota > Metazoa > Arthropoda > Insecta > Blattodea > Blattidae > Periplaneta > Periplaneta americana. The sequence goes on from NC_091127.1 coordinate 87,109,953, forward strand.
TGTGCATACGATCTAGTATGCTGTAGTACAGCTGCCTGTATTTCAATTCATCATCTCCTTTTCTTCGCTTTAATGGTGGTTCCATTGTATTGTCTGAAGAATTTTCATTTTCCATATTACTCCATATGGACGGAAACCCACTACGTCTGAACTCGGATATAGTATTTTTTAACTTTGATACCTCTTGCAAGCAGTATGCTATATCTAGACTTTTTGTCTGAAGAATATTGTAGAGCACATCTGTATGTGCGAACACTCTAGCATAGACTTCAAGAAGAAATATATTCTGAAACTGTGTGAAAAAATACAAATATCCTTGAGCCTGCACAATTACATCATCATCCCAGTTTTCTTCAGAGTCGTTACAAATGATATTTTCAAAGAAAGCAGTCAGTTGTTCTCTGTATTACTTTACTGTATTTACAAGCCGAGATGTAAAATTCTATCTAGTTGGTGCTACTTTTGGGAGTTTCTTTTTCATAAATTCCTTGAGTTTTTCTGATCTTTTAGGAGATGATGAGAAAAATGCAGCTAAACCCGACAGTGTTTTGAAAAAAATGCGGCATTCTGGAATGGATAAAGTAGTTTGTTGCAAAACTAAATTGAGAACATGGCTGTAACAATGGACAAATAGTGCTTGAGGATACTTTTCTTGAACTTTTGTTTTTAAGCCATTAATATTTCCCGCCATAACTGAAGCACCATCGTATGTCTGTGCAATTAACTTATTGTCGACAATGTATTCTGCTATAACATCTTCAACATGCTGAAACAAAGCAGCAGCAGTTTTGCCCGAAATGACATTTGTGAATCCTATAAACCGTTCTTGAACATTGGCAGTACTGTCGACGTATCTTAAAACAGTGGACAGTTGACTCTGATTAGAGCAGTCACTTGTTTCATCAACAACAATGGCCACAAAAGGTGCTTCTTCTATTTCAGATTTTATGTTCTTTATCATAACCCCACTTATAGCAAATATTAAGTCATTCTGAATTGCGGGAGAAGTACCACGGAATACTGTTGAACTCTCAAGATGATTGGCCAGTAAATGGTCAAATTCACTTAAGGAACTTAAATATTCAATATAATTTCCTCTATTGTCTGATTCCACACTCTCATTATGACCCCGAAAATCCAATTCTTGTTTTCCTAGAAAGCAGATTGCGTTAATAAGACGCAGTAAAATCTCCCGATTTTTTTTCACAAGAGCATTGTGTTGGTTGATGTGTAGAGTTTTTTGCTTATCTAGCTGTAAATCAATTCTTGTCTTCCCAAAGTTTGTAAAGTTCATGCTACTATAAATATGAGCTTTTGATTTGTCGTGTTTTAGGACTGCCGTTCGAAGGGAGTTCATATTAGAAAACCCCTCTTTTGACCACACATTAGCTTTGCGGCTAAATAACAAACATGGCCAACAAAATAGTTTAAACAGTTTAGAACTACCACACAACCAATTCCACTTACCATATGATGTTGAAGTGAAATGGCGTGTGTACTCACGCTGTTTTTCTTTTACGTCCATGGACAAATTTAACTCAGGAGTTGGTCTTTCCATTTTCACAATTTCAACTTTCTCGTTGTATGTACGACGGTTAAAAGGCACTTTTAATAAACCTTCTATTACACAGTCATTTTCAACACAAACCTCTCCAGAAACTTGTTCTGCCATATTTTTCACAATATCACTTAATTGGGAAATTCACTGGAGTTCTGTGGAAAATATTTATATTTGATCTTATAGGCTGACACAGCAATAACATGTTGAATTTTTTGCGTCCTCGTAATAGGTAGGGTATTTTCCCAAGCTTTACCCAGTTTCTGCGTCACAGAATTTATTTCCTCACTCTTAACATGAAGGACATTTACTCTGAGTGAGCTACAGGCTCGAGCAGATGTTTCAGCATCTCGCACGGTTACCTTTCTGGCTCTAACCAAGTTCCAAACCTTTCATTTCACTACAGGACCAATACCATCAACGGCACCTTTGCCGTGTGACGTGGCAAAGAATGTCCAGGTCAGATTGAACAGATTGAATTGTTCTTTGAGAAGAGTAATGTTTGAAAAGTTATATTTGCACTTGAGTTGTCCAGCACACCAATCAGAAAATATGTTAACATTCTTCATCGCTTCATTTTTCTTTTGATGGTCACAGACAGGTATTTGTATGAAGTCTTTAATGAATGCTCCAAATCCTGGCAGGACACCTGAAATGTTCTCATGAAGATTAGAGAAATTCTCATGATAGCGGCATACACACATTATGTGGCATATCCCTGTATGGTTTCACATGTGGAGGGCGCAAAGAGGCAAACTTGCTACGACCAACTTTCTTGTTTGGATATTTCTGCAGAAAAGATTATGGACTTCCCTAATTGGATAGAGAAGGTGTCGTCGTGCTGTTGTGATGAATCTTTGTGATGAGACACCCTTCAGACTTGGATCAACACGACTGATCTCATCATTTACATAACATTCTGTAATGAGATTAGTTACATCATCAGAAAGTCTCTCCCTCTTAATAGCTAATACTTTATTTTCTAATGGAACATCGTATTTTGTGGCTAATTTTACAACCGTAGCCCTCTGCTTCCTTGGAGACCGAGGCATAATATTTCTACCAACTTTCTTGAATGCCTTTCCCAGTGCACATGATAAAGCGTCACTACTATCCTCGAGTAATTCTTTATTTTATTTTTCCGTTTTTCTCTTTTTTCCTGTTTTTCTGTTTTCCACTCTCTTAAACTAGTACGTACACAACACCCATGCCCGAGGCGGGACTCGAACCCACAACCCTTCGGAACAAGCGATAGAGACATCCCGTGCCCCTACCGCTTGAGCCATCTGGGCCGGCTATTCAATTTGTCTTCGACTCTTCTGCTTCGTAATCGCAGCCTTAGATTTTCTTATATTCCGTTCCTGGATAGTTTCTGTCGATTTTCTCTTCTCTCTATAACGCTTATCAATGGCAGCTCTATGGCGTTTGTAGTCTTCATCACTCTTTTTTTTTCTGCATATGCCCTTTGTTTCTCAGCTCCAGTTTTAGTCATTCTAGAACTTTAAAAATAATAAAAAGATGAAGTAAAAATATTTAAATTAATCTATAATAACCTAAGTTGCTTGTAAAGTTATGTTAAGTATGGATTCAAACTGAAGTACTTTAGCTTAAATATTGCACATATAATATAATACAATATTTACTATTTGTTATTAGGCTAGTAGATTCAATAGAGCAATTTTTCAGATGATATAGCACTGAATACACTTCAAACAGCAGCAGCGTCAGTAGTGTGACCAATGTTTGGACAATTATTTAAAAAAAAAAAAAAAAAAAAAAAACGACGTTGCTAGCGAAACAACTTTTTGCACCACCTATGGACCACTCAATAAACTAGCATTTCTTAAAATTTCCAGTAAATTGCACCAGTAATAATCTTATTACGGAAACTTTTAAAATATTTTGTCAGTAGTGTGACATGAAGACAACCATTTTCAAAATTAAAAATATTGATTGTTCCTTATAGTGTACTTACATAAAAGGATTATATTTTTAAAATAGAAGATAGAGTGGATATCTTGGTGCCTAAAAATTATGTGTGCCTCACTTATTAGACTTCTGAACATAACTTGAAATAATGTTATGAATTGTCATAATGCTAGGTATTGGACCATGTCATATTTCTTATAATGTAGTGTCCAATACATTGTTAAAATGAAGAAAATTGATATGTAGCCTAAAAATAGTAATTTCAGGCTTTCATTTGATATATAATACGTAGACGAATATATATTTTTATTATTTTCATTTTTGGACATTTTCTCATGGACGTTCCCATATATATATATATATATATATATATATATATATATATATATATATATATATATACTTATAAAAGTGATCAATAAACTAATCAAAACAATATTATAGTACAAAGCAAAGTTACCTAGGTATATGTTTTAACTGTAACTAATATTATATAACAAAACTCTTACCGCATTATGCTTTTAAGGTGATATTGGTGCGCAACTTCTTATCATCAGAATATTAAATTATTTTCTCGAAATCTGCTGAAGCTATAGAACTGACGTTTTTACAACACATGGACACATATCTTTTGCTTATGATGTAACAGTAGTTGCTTTGTTAATTCATTTCCTTACAAACATTTTCCATGTGAATATTTTCAAAATTTGTAATATACTATCTTCAGTAATACGTATTTACGATATATTAGATTTACGAAAACATGTTTCAGTACCTCAAAGGCTGCTAAATAAACATATCTGAAAATTTCACTTGTCTATAAGAAGTTGAGAAAATATTCATTTTGAATAAAAAAGCAAACTTATGAAAAATGAGCGTTAAAATTAAAACTTACATTATTATAATGCACTTACACTTTTCAGACAAATCTAAAAATTAACATGGACAAAGTTTTAATAAGTTCTCTTCCCTTCATCCATTGAATCAGTGCTCGCCATCCCTGTATATTGCTCGACCAAGCGGCATATATATATATATATATATATATATATATATATATATATATATATATATATATATACTATCTCGTTCGTCTGTCTCTTTCATTTCCGCTGTAAAGCGCTCAGGTTCCTCTGAGCTCTAAAGCGCGCGCTTGCGCCTGTGAGCATCAGTTGACATGACTGTGATATGGTATTGTGATAGAGTCAGTAATTGTAAATACCCATACCAAATTTCAGATGAATAGCTAAAAAATTGTGGGCTCAGTGATTAATTATATATAATAGTGTATTTGAGACTACGTCTCCCCAAGGGTATCATTCTCGCAGATTATGAAAACAATTTTTGTGTAGCATATTCTTGTACGAATGTTTTTTTGTACAGTGCTATTCTAGCTAAAATTATTTACAGAACTCGGTGTAATCTAATCCCAACTACTGGCCATTGATTCACCAGGATACATCCTATCCTCTTTCAAAGCAGAGCAGTCCACTCCTTATCAACCTCCTTCCCGATAATGGCATGGTGGGCTCCTGCACTATCTCATCTGCAGACTGCTCGAGTTTTACGACACCCTGAGCCCTCTTTCTCATCGGCGGGGTTGGACCAACAGAATGAAGTACGCGGCGAAAGAGGCGATTTATGGCAGGGCTCGATAATTGAGCCTGTGTCAAGCATCCAGGACAGAGTCCCTGCTGACAAACCGTCAGGAACTGTGCCGAGGAAACTGGCTGTTTCGCGCGGTATTTCGGCTCTTATCTAATCTGAGAAGTATTCTCGCCACTCCATGCGTCTTGTTCTGCTCCAACTCAAGGAGTGTGCCTTAAGATTTACGATTTGTTAAGCAGTCCGCATCTTCCCTCCAGTTCGGTTCTTTTCAACATTCCTTACCATAAGCTCTTCAGCTGTGGTTTATCTCGCAAGTCTTTAATCTAAAAGTTAACAAGTGGTTTGTATCTGGTTCCACAAACCGCATTTCAAACTGTGAAGAATTGAAATGCAAAATTGTGAAGTTTTGATATTTCAGTCTTTGACTTATTTATTATAGCAAAATATCAAAAAGGTTATTTTTGGTAATACATATTAGTGAACGTTTTCGCCCTTATTATGGGCATCATCAGACTAATGAGTGGATATCTATATATATGGTAAATAAATCCATATTAAACATATTGTAAAAAATTAAAAAACAACTATCAAATTGAAAAATAAGTGATTAAAAATAATTAACAAGGATTACATATAAAATTTATTTAAAATTATGCATATTTAATAGTAACATACTAGAAATTGTCTATATGAGATAAATTTTACGAAATACATGCTTTTCTGTCTTCACTATGTTTGTCATGGGTAGATTATTAAATAATGTTCTCTACGCAGTAATTACTATATGAATATGGAAAAAAACCTGTGGGTAATCACTTGTTTATCTTGTTTATTCAGCAATGTGTAAAATAATTAAATATGCATACTACAGGTCATTAGAAGATAGAGATCAGATCTTATCCCCATACTTTCCCTGCTGTACTTTCTTCTTCCTTGTTTCTCGCATCCTTCTCTTACTATTTGTCTCATTTCTGCTGGTTATCTTACTCCTTCTTCCCTGACGACTTAGGTGTTGGCCTACTAAATCAATTGCAGCTCTAACTTGCTCTAAATCTTCTAGAGTTCTTCTTTTAGATTGACAAATCTAACATGCTACGTGGATTATGTAATTTAATAATAATAATAATAATAATAATAATAATAATAATAATAATAATATTTACTTATTCTGGCGAAGTAAATGCCATCAGACCTTCTCTTCTACTTAGCCAGAAACAAAAGAAGCTGATACGATTTTCAGTAATGCAAGTTAATGATTACAGACTAATATATTAAAAGGAACACTAATAAAAATGTATATAGCCATACAAGCACAAGTTGAGTAAAATAATGTAAACATACTAAATAATAATTACAAAAAATATAGGGCTAGAAGTTACACTCAATGAATATGCAAGCAGTAAATGAACCAATATTACAAATTACAAGAATAACAAATTCAAAGTGAATTATAATTATACAACACTGAGGAAAATTGTATATAGGCCTATATTATACACACATACACACAAAGGGGAATTAAACATGAATGAGGAAGAAAGAAGACATTTTCAGAAAAATGAGTAAAATACGTACTAACAATTTGTAGGATTACAATGTATATTTATAATTTCAATGATAAGAGTACATACAACAATCATAATGGGATAAAGGAACGTGAAAATTAAATCTGAAGTGAGTTGTATGGCTTAGTACTGGTCACGTGTTTAAACAATTTATTTTTAAATTGTAATATCGTTCGACAGTTCTTGAATGAGTTGGGGAGTTCCAGAAACGAATTGTTGATGGTGTGAAAGAGGAAGAATAGTGAGCTGTTTTATGGCAAGGGAGCTGTCTTATGTCTATCTCGTCAGTTTTCCCGTTATATTAATGTTATCGTTAATGTTTAATTTTTTTGCACATTTCAATATAATATTTTATTATCTTATCAAGTTTTACATGCCCAATAGGGGTCCAAACAAATATCAGGTCTACTCTTACGATCTTACTAATAAACCGTGTATAGTTTTTACACGAGACTTATGCAGAGTTGAGACAGAAAAAGTTACTAATATACCATGCATAAGCGATGGATGTGTAAACAGCATGTAACTATACATAGGAATTGCTTTGCAGTAGTTATATACACGAAACCCCTTGTTTAAGCGTTGTATATAGAGAAAAAAATGGCGGCCCTATAACAGCTGTTCGTATTGACTGTCATTTTATCATGATGGTTGCCTTGTAACCACAGAAGAACAAACCAAAGAGCACAGAATAATTAGAATAATATTGTTGTAGCTTGTACTCTTCGACCAAAATATAGTGTGGTAATCGATCAGAGCCAGTTGTGCTATCGATATTAACACTGCACACTAGAGCGCTCTACCGGATGCAATAGAGAACCTCAGATATTCTATTACCTTTCATAATGAAGTAATGACGAAACTATGACGTAGATGTGTAACAGTTATACACGACGTATGTAGTGATTATTAGTAAGGAATTTACACACGAATTATAAACCAACTACTCATTGTATAAATATAAGACAGTTACACGTCTGTATATAAAGTTTTTATTAGTCAGACCGTTTATATTTAAGAAAATTTACACAAAATCTCACACAATCTAATATTCAAAACGCTATCCACCATTAGCCGCCTTGGTCTCAAAGAAGACACAAAAACTATTAAATCCTACGTGTCTAAACGGAAATTCTGTATACAAAACCATGGAGCATATTACCAAGGCAACCCCAATTACTTTGTATATCTTTCCTTAATTGACGGGTTACCTCAGCAGGTACCAGAAAGAGCCATTCTATCTACGACAAATAGGCAGGGATGTTTATGATATGCGGGGACTGTCTGTATGGAAATAATTGATAATGGAGGTATGCAATCTCCATATCCCCCTGAATTAAATTACTAAGGACGTTGTCTTCACCCACCCATCAACATCTTGTTCTACCTGTCCCCTCATCGGTAACACAAAACTTGTTTGAAGCCACCTACGATGTTAAATCAGGGTCATAATGCACAATAGGTCATCTGTATAACAAGTATGATTATTACAGCCATCTCGACGGACGGGACCCGACAGAACAGCCCACTTTAATAGCATCACTTGCATATTATTTACAGATAATCAATATCACATTTTTTTATAAGTTATATTTACTGAGATATTCCGCCTCCAACTTTATTTTTTTGCCTTCGTGGCATCCCAGAGGTGTATCAAAACATATGTAGGCCCTATATATCTTCTGAATTGCAAAGCTAGATGAACTTATACTTCTCAGGTTTCAGTCAAAACAGCAGTACTAAATTGTTCCGTTCCATCCCGTACTCTGAAACCCTTTTCTCTCTTCTGCCTTCTCCTGTTCCTTTTCCTACTTTCGTCTTCTTTATATATTTTCTCTTTTACTACCCTCTTTCTGCTATACTCAACGCATTTCGAACTGGCGGATCAAGGTCATGTACACACGTACAAACCACGCACAAGTCATTGAACTGAACAGTGAACTGAAGCACTGGCAATCCTGCCTGTCCCAGCTGACTTAAGTTGAGAAGAATCGTCCAGGACTGGGGGTAAGCACACGTGGCAAATGTAGTCCATTGCTCGACCTTGATCCACTAGTTCGAAATGCGCTGGGTATAGTCACAAACATTTACATCGTCGTTGTTCCTGCAATAACTCCTATGTGACATATTTATCGATTTTCAGATTTTTGCTCTATTAAATAACTTAAATAGTGATACAGCAAATACTAAAATCTCCTATATGTAATTATATTTCTTTGTTTCGAAAATGTAAGAATCCTCAATCCCCTATGTACGGCTACCATAGGATGAATAAATGTGTTTTTTCTTCCTACTGAAAAATTGTATGTTTTGCACATAGGAGTTATCGCAGGAACGACGACATGCTATATCATTCTGTTGTTTGAAGGTATAGTCGGAGGCACCGATTTTGGCAGATGACCTCAATGACATTTCCAGTAGGCGAGCCAATGTTTTGTGAGAACTGCAAGAATGAATTGCGATAAGGCTGTCTGTCGTTGTTTATATGTTCACACTCGCCTCTTGTATCGTCATTATTAGACTAATTAATAAACACACCACAGTACAGTCCGATTCATGGGAGTGCCGTAAATGACTTTCGTTCGCCTCCTGCATTTTCTGAATTAAGAGGAAAAAAGCATTGCATAACCAGAACCAAGAAATTATTGCAAATGTTCATTACTTCATGAAGCGACAGGCGAAAAGTAAATATGAGTTGTGTCGAATTGTCTTCATTAATAACAAACATTCATGAAGTACGAGAATAAGTTGCGGAAGTGAAACGTTGGATAAATAACCGAAAGAATAGATATGCTGAAATAAGGAAATGCGTAATTCGATAATCTACGAGATTCGATCCGATACTGTGGATTGAGTCTCGGCGTAGCTCAGTGGTTAGAGACCCTAGTGCGTGTAACTGGGAGTCAAGAGTTCAATACCCGGCCCCGAAGTGAATTTTTCCCAATTAATAACCTGTGGTAATTGGATAAACCAAGCAAGAAACCTTTTTTTTAATGAATCTTCCTCAAATGTATGGTGAACAATTTGTTTAAATATCTCTGATATTTACTTTTCGAGTTAAGACCAAAAACGTGATATTGTGTAAATTGACTTGGCCATTTAAATATGGACAAACCTTCTCATCTTGTTTGTCGCTCATTTCCGCATAACTTAAATTTTCAAAATCCGTTTCCCTCATAACTTTGACATTTTTCAAGATAATACATTTATGACATTTTACATGCAAGTGCATGTCATACTAGAGAACAAGCCCTGTCTTTGGCATTGTTTTACCATTTTAAGTTATCTTTAATTAATATTTTTACGTAAAGCAATAAAGTTTGCAATTACTCGTGGCAAAAGAAAACTAATTCTTATTTATATATTTATCTGTTAAGAGCAGAATTTCTTAACACACATTGTGAAGAAAACAGAGAAGAAAGCATTTAAAAATATTCAAAATCGAAAAAAAAAAATATATATCGCAGAAATCAATTTTCCCTGCACAGATAGCAACAATTGAAAAACAGAATTACCATTCACAATACAGACTTAATGGATTCCAAAAAAAAACTGTTTATTAATCTAGAAGTATTACCTGATGACTATACTAAATTGCAACACAAAATTCATTGAAGATGTATAGAAATTATATTTTTGGATTTTACTAAATTCATACTGTGGAAATGTGTTGCATTTACATACCTCTTTAAATACATATGTTAATTGTGTTTTGTCTGCGTTACTCGACGCTTTTTTTTTAATACAATTCAGAATATTGAATCTGCCATAGCCTGTTGAATTCGGACAAATTTTATTATCCGTAATTTTCGTCTTGAGAACACTTCTGATATCAAATTTAATTTCTCGCCCATTTTTGTCCGACTCTACCATTTGAGGAATAAATTCGGACAAAATAATATCATATTCGTATTCTGTGAACCCAAAGACCTCCAGATATCAACTTTCGTCGAGATCGGACGACTTGAGATTTTTCATTTCCTTCTGCCTTTTCACTATTCCTTAGATGGTAATTAAAAAATCGGAAAATGTTTAATCAAAATTGTTGAGAATAACCTTCATTTTAAATGTTACGTCTCTACGTCGGCTAGTTCAAAATACTTCAGTGAAATTTTTAAACTGTCATCTCCTTTCTCTCTCCTCTCTGCTCTTTGGAGGATAAAAAAATCCTCAAAAGTTATCTGAATGTATTACATGAAGTTGAATTTTTTTTACATTCCTTATACATTTTGGAAACTATTCTGAGAGATGAGATGAACGTCTAACTCAATTTTATAAAGGAGCCTTTGTTTTAATTTTAAGGGCTGAATGGCTGCTGGTTCAAAAAATAAACCAGTATATTTTGATCATTATTACCTCCTATTTTACATCCCTTAATGTTCGTATTTCGTAAAACTCCGTCTTATCTTTTGACTAAGGATTAACAGAAACCTACACACAGGGTTTAAGGAAATTTAAGATGATTAGTCAGTCCGTTGAGTATAGAATAGTTATATATATATATATATAATATATATATATATTATATATATATATATGTAGATTGTCTTTACACTTTATAGTAACGAGGAAAAGATTATGCAGCGGCAACTGGAATTATCTCGAAAACAGTGTGCCGGGGACTTCTCTTTTCATACGCATGCACACATACTGTATAGATTACTGCAGTTGTATAAAAGTGGTTATATGTGCATTGTTTTTGGAGATGACTGTCCATCCGAGTCCACTAGAATAATCAGAAATGTATGTTTACTCTTTTGTCTCATCCATCCCAGCTGAAGTGCTTGCGACGAAGATAACAACCGACCTTGCAGCTAAGAGTAACTCGCTCTGGAGTTCTGATTAATAAAATCCATCTGCCTAAATCGATGGCGTCAACTTATACCTAGGCGTATAGGATCAAGAATTACTTTCTACTAGTATACTCGTATTTGTTATTCACTGTGTTTATTAATAACCATATTTCCCTGCGATTAATTTAGTACCAAATTTATATTCGAATTCTCCGTTTTCCTTTTTCTTTCCATGTTCTATTAAATCCTATCGTTTTGTTCTGCTTCTTTCCTACTGGTTTACTTCCCAAATTACTTCATTCCATCCAGACATACTTAATCATTTCCTAATTTCCCTTAATGTAAACTCAATTTTCCGGTATCTTATAATTATTTTGCTCCTTTTTATTATCTTTTGCCTCCTCCTCTTTCCTCTTTTCCTTATTCTCTTTCTCCTTCTCCTTTTCCATTTCCTTACCCTTCTTCTCCTCCTTCTCATTTATTTCATCCTTCTCCTTCAACTCTTCATTCTCCTCATTTTCCTCCACCATCTATTTTTCTTCCTCATCCTTTTTGTCTCTTCTCCTTTTCCTCTTTCTTCTCCTTTCTCCTCCTTCTCCTATTCCTTCTCCACCTCCTTTTTCACCTTTTCCTCACTCTTCTTTTCCTATTTCACCTCGATCGTTTCCTTTTCCTCCTCATTTTTCTTCTGTTCTTCCTACTTCTCTTCCTTTCCATTCTCTTCCTTCTCCACTTCTTCCTTCCTCTCCTACTTTTCCTCCTTCTTTTCTTTTTCCTTCTTATTTTTCTCCTTCATCTTTCTTTTCCTCTTCCACTTCTCTCCTTTCCTCTCTGTTACTACTTATTTTTCTCTACGTTCTCTTTTACTTTCTCCTTCATCTTTTCCCTTCTTTTAATAATCTTCCTGCTCCTTTTTCTCCTTCTTCTTCTCCTTTGCCTTCTCAATCTCCTTTTTTCCTCCTACTTCCTCATTTACCCTTCCTTATTCTCCTTTAATTCCTTATTCTTCTTTTCTTCCGCTCATTTTCCTCTTCCTCCTATCTTTTCTTACCTCCTCATCTTTCTCCTCTTTTTCCCCTCCTTTTCTATCTTCTTCTCCTTTTCCTCCTCTTTATTCTTTACCTCCTCATCCTTCTCCTCTTTTCCCCTTCTCTTCCACCTTCTCCTTTCCCTCCTCCTTATCCTTTACCTCCTCATTCTTCTCCTCTTTTCCCCCTCCTTTTTCACCTTCTTCTCCTTTTCCTCCTCTTACCCTTTATCTCCTCATTCTTCTCCTCTTCTTCCCCTCCTTTTCATTTTTCTTCTTCCCCATTTCTTCCTTCTTCTCCTTCACCTCCTCATTCTTTTCCTCTTTCTATTCTTTTTTCTTTCCTTTTTTCTCAATCTCCTCTTCGTCCTCCTCATCTTATTCTTTCTCCTCATCTTTCTCCCTTTTCCCACATTCACTTCCTCCGCCTTCTCCTCTTATTTCTCCTTATTTTCTTCCTCCAGTCCCTTCTCCTTCTTTTTCTCTTTCTTCTTATCATTTCTATCCATCTTCTCATTTTCCTCCCACTTGTCCATTTGCTCTTCATTATTTTCCTCCTCCTGCTCCTATTTCTACTTTTTATCCTTTTCCTCCTTCTACTCATTTCCCCCTTTTTCATTTTCCCTGTCTTGTTCCTGTTTTCCTCCTTCCTAATATCTTCTCCGCCTCCTTTTTCTCTTCCCTCTTATCCTTTTCCTCCTTCATCCTCTCTCTCGTTTTACTCCTTCTCTAACTAATTTTCACTTCTTTCTCATTTTCTTCTTTCTTCTCCTTTCTCTCTTCTCTTCCTTTTCCTCCTCATTCTCCTTTTCTTCCTTTTCCCAGTCTTTTTGTCCTTTTTCTTCTCCTTCCTCTGCTTAACCTCCGTCCTCTTCATTTTCCCATTCCACATCTTCTTCTGCTCGTTCTCTTTTTCTTTCGTTTTTCTCTCTTCTGGTACTTCTCCTTACTCTTCGCGTTCTCGATTGTTCTTCCTCCTACTACTTCTCCTTTCTCTTCTCCTTCATCGTCTCCTCTTTTTTCCTCCGTCCATAATAATTATCCCTTTATTTGCTTTCACGGCTTCCATTTTTCTTACTTCTTTTCTGGTTCTTGTCCTTCAATGCTCTTTGTTCTTAAGGCCTCATATATATATATATATATATATATATATATATATATATATATATATATATATTTCTTTGATTACCTACTCTGGTTATCTTCGCCAATAGCTTCTCTCTTATAAATCGCCTTTGTTCCTGCAATAACTCCTATGTGCAAAATATAAAATCTTTTAGGAGAAAGGAAAAACACATTTATTCATCCTATGGCAGCCGTACATAGGAGACTGTGAATTCTTACATTTTCGAAACAAAGAAATATAATTACATATAGGAGATTTTGGTATTTGCTGTATCACTATTTAAGTTATTTAATAGAGCAAAATTCTGAAAATCGATAAATATGTCACATAGGAGTTATTGCAGGAACAACGACGAAATGCTACGTCTGTATTCTCGACGGTGGAAACTGGCTGCTTATGTGTGTTAAGTTTCCTTCTTACCTTCTTGTTTAAAGTGTACATTGAAATTACAGATTGATATTCTGCTACGGTTAATTCATGGCGGAGTGGCGGTTGAAATTTTCTGACCTGACGTGACGAGACGATGCAAATTTCAGACGTTAGTTTTGTGTTATAAAGTGGAGGCACGAATTATTAACGAGACTAGTGACAGATGCCTCCCCGCCGACAAGGTGAGCACTTGTAGCGAAGGCGGAGGACAGGGCTTCTGCGGACGCGGACAAAGTGACTCTGTCACGGTAACGAATCGTGCGGCCCCCGGGACTAAGGGATGAACGACACAACCTCAGGGAAAACATTGAGGTCAGTCTACAGGGGGTTCCGTGCACTCCGGTCTGTAGCTTTCGTTGTGTTTCCGTTTCTACTTTCACTTGGCACAGCCGTAGGTGAAGACAGCGGACGGCTTTTCAAAAAGTAACCTGAGATTCAACACCCAGTAAACACTTGGAGATTTATGGTGTGAAAAGCAACTAAGGGATAAATTTCTCGGGAGGCTTTGGTTGCCTGTGTCACTCACACAACGACAATACGAGTTCATTACCATTCTATTATAATTACCTCCGAATATCTTCTGTAGTTCAAGTAAATAGTGCAATGTGAAATTACACATTCTTTCCCAATATACAGTAGTCAGTGGTCCTCTGGTTGAGCGGAAGTCCTCTGGATGAGTGGAAGAACCAGAGAAGAAGTAAGAAAAATGGAAGCCGTGAAAGCAAATAAAGGGATAATTATGGACGAAGGAAAAAAGAGGAGTGGAATAACAGCTATGAAGAGGCGGGACCAAAACAGTTTCTGTACCACAACTTTAGTTGGAATGTTATGCGCACTGAACTCCCTACGAGGAAAGGGTTAAACGAGATGATTGAACACTATAGGGTACTGTATGTTGGTTTCAGTCCAGAGATATCACAGTAATAGTAATAATAATTTATTTTCCATTAGACAGTACAGTGTGTGGAGATTAAAATTTAAATGTGATGAGCTCAGGCAGATTTCTGACTTTCATCACATCAAAAGTCCGCTTGTGTAGGTTCTACTAGCAAGTCCCGGCAATTGGCAGCCCCAACTAGCATTGATACTCGGATGCAAATATTGTATTGCACAGAGAAAAGGTTACAAGCTGGCCAGTCATATAAATATGGGATCATTTATGCTTCCTTCTCCGACATTGTTTTTCGAAGTAATGACGAGAAATGTAAGATAAAATTGAGTTTTTGCTGAAAAGAAATTTGTAAAGTTGGGAGAAGTGGGAGAACCCCTAGAAAAGTACCCATCTTCCTCTAATATTATAGGAGTCATCGCCCAGAAATGTAGCATTCAGCTACCGGACGAGTTCCTTATGAAAACAGTGGTACGTTCTCCGACACAAACGCTTCGGAGACCTGCAGTATCATTAATTATAACTTAAGTAAAAAACGTAAGTAGGAAAATGATTACAACCGATATCTAGTAAATCGGAATTTTAATTTTGATTTTTTAAATGCCTCTTCAGTTATTATCAGGCTTAGGATTCGAGACAACTTAAGAATGAAGTGAAGTTATAGTGCAAAAAAGTACAGATGGAGTGAGGTAGCGCGTTGAGTTTTGTTTACCTGTGGTTAGTGTAAAATCCGGTTCGTGATCAGAGGTATTACTGGATCAAGGCGAGTGGAGCATCGGGCGTAATGTGAACTTTCGCGATGCGGTATTATGAACCGTTGCTTACGAGATTACACAAGCTGGCTCATAGCACGATCGAGAGTAGGTCTCTGTGAGTCATGACAATTTCTGCCGCTAGGTTCGACTCCCTGCCCTATGAAATGATGAATAGTACCATTACAAAGCATTGTGCATCGTGAAAATAGTTCGATTAATTGTGCATTACTGATTGAGTACGAATATTATAAATATTCCAAGCATATTACAGTGTTACTCGAAGTTTGTTCAGCTAAGTTATATTCGAAAATTGTCTGTGTTTGCTATGTGAAGAACTCAGTACCAACAGGTCGTATCTTTATAGGTTAAGGTAAATCTCAAAGTTCTCTCATATAACAAGCAATGCTATGTTAAAAGTGGCGAATTGCATTTTCCGACTCTCGAATGATGTGACCCGAAATGTAAAATAATTTCATGCATTGTTTCACTTACCAAGCATTACTGATATAGGCCTAATGAAAATGTGAACGACGTGATGTAAACATTGAAGATAATGTTACTGTTTTCCCTTTCTCTTTTAGAAAATACCGACAAAAGTAATGAATTATCTTCATGCTGTACTTATTAGGTAATTAATGTGTATTTGTCTGTATTTTAGACCTGTGTAATGTTACGTAATCAACAGTGAATTAGGTTAGAGAACTTAACAAGGTTAGTATGAGATTAGGTAATGCACCTCAAACTGGTAACTAATAATGGCTGCTGCGAAATAGGCTGAGGTGGTTATCGTGTGAATCAAATTATATCTATAATATCTAGTTTTATTATATACGGATACGTAAAGTTTTTTTTTTTTTTTTTTGTTTTAGCATGTGTTTGTAATTTTGTGAGGTTATGTCTAGCCTAATTTCTTTTTATTCTTGTATCATTACCAATACATTAATTTATTTCATATTCATTTCAGGTGTTACGGAGGTGTTACATCTATGGTGGCAACTCTACTTATGTTAGGCTATAAAGTAACAGTATATATTCAATTTCATCATTTGCTAAAAATTAAAGAAAACTGTATGTCTTCGACTCATTCCATCGTCATTTCTTCTTATGTATGTGAACCACGTTCGTTCTAAAAGTGCTACATTAAATGAACACTATAGACAACGTGATGGAACAATTTACAAGTTACTGTTAAAGTGCTCAACATTTTCAAGTGGTGCTATACCCATTGTTTCAAAATGTACATACATATTTTTACATTTCTATAAGAGGTGTCATAAATTATTTCAACATATTTGTAAATTCTTCAAAATTAATTCTTCTAATTAATACCATAAAGTAATGAAATAATACAGCCTAGGCCTATATGTGATTTTATACTACCGGTATTGATGTTGATCTTGGTAAATTAATCCAATTTCACAGTGTTGTCTTTTGTATTGTGGTTCATAACAATTATAACAGTATGTACGTGGAAATGTTTTTAAAATAAATTCTAGCTCATGATTTTAAGTGGTCGTTTCAATGGAAGGTTATATTGGAAAGATGATCATAAATGGATAATTTACTGCAAGAGAAGCCTACAAGAACTGAATATAAGTGAGTGTTCCGTTGAAAGTGAAAGTGAAATTTTCGTTTTACAAGAGCTAAGTAGGCGTAATATTTATTTTAGAAATTATTTAAAAGCTACAGAATATGAAGAATAGACCTGTAACCATAGAAATCAACTGCGAATGGTGAGTGGCCAGATTTCATTAATAATTGAAAGGAAGTAAAAATTATTTTCTTCTTATCATCCTGTTTTCAATATTTAAATTTAAGCACCTTTCTCTTCCTTGTTATTTCGTGAGAGATTACATCATACTATCACATAAGCTAAATTTTTTCTGTACAGATAATAAAAATTACATACATAAGTAGGCTACTTGAATACTGACGATACAAACTTCATATACATACCTAATGAGGTATATTCAAGAAGACATCTAATGTACTGTAACCAGCACATGATTAAAATACTGATCAGATGTCCAACAGTTTCTTACTGCACTCTTCACTTCAAAAGTTTGGCACATAGTTAATGAAAATCTTGATCAGGAAATCATTCATAAAAAAGTTAAATGTACACGTTTATAACTTTCCTATAACATAGGGCATCCTCATTGTTACTTTTAAGTTTTAGGAATGTATGCTTATAACTGTATCACAATCTGAAATAATCATAATATTTATAACACGAGGGTCCTTGTAGATAGTCAGTTCCAGTGTTCTATATGTAATTAAGAAATGGCCCAGTTTATTGCACTTTCAGCACTTTTATACTTAGGGGCTTCTGATTAAGTTTCCTAATCACTTCGTATTTACTGGAAATATCTTTGGCAATATTGTCCATTAGTGGCTTCACAAGTTTTCCCAAAAGAAAGAGGGACATTTCCTCATCTTTACATGTGTCGCACTTCAGTTCTTGCGAAAATCTTGACTTCAGAAAAGAAACTAGGCTTTTCAACAAAGCTTTTCTTGGCAAGTAGTGTACGGCTTCAATTACAAAATCATAGACAATCTGTACTAAACACCTGAAGAATGCATTAGGATATCTTAACCCACCTCGGTCTTGAAAATGAATTAAGCTAACTGCAGGGCCTTGATTTGCTGGTGATGATATTAGTTGTAAGCAGTTTTCACATGATGTTTGTTGTTCTGCTGCATGAACTAGATATCCTGCTATCATGGCTATTGTAACTGATGTCATGGTTACCTGAGATTCTGAAAAAAAGATAATTCTCATAATTATGAAAGACTACATTGTCATTTGTCATTGATACGATACATGTGTACCTATGGCTCGCAGGTAAATGTGTTGTTAAATGATGTAGGCCTAAAGTAATTGTAAAGTAGTATGATATTACATTTTAAATTATATAATCAAGTATTACTCTCCCTGATACTATTCACAATATAAATGTATGAGTGTATTCATTGTTAGGAACTGATATGTTGTGAATTTTGAAATAGCATTCAGTACCTGTTATAGGCTTTTGCAGTATCTGTAGAACGTGGAAAGGAATCCGATTAGTCATTTGTGTTATGTTGTTGTTTTGTTGCTTTTCTTCTCCCAATTGCTTCACCAGTACAGAGGAGCTGGCTTCCTTGCCTGTGTAATTCCTTATTTTCACATTCCCATTCCTGGATGCTGCTATGATTCCAGACTGAAGCGTGGATTCTAAAGCGTACATACATGATCTTGCGTCCATCATGTCACTGAATCCTCCTCTATGCCTTAGATGGCTAAAGAAGAGCTCAATGTCATCACTTGTAAAGTTCCTGGTAAGAATATAATGAAAACCAATATTTAACAAATATCTGATACATGTAACAGTGGACAGTGTTGTTATGACCAAAGCTTGATACGTTTCTTTCGTAAATCTTTTATTTTTGTCCGGGTTTCTTTGAATTGCTTCAATGTATGGCATGAATTCGTCTAATAACCAAGTCAGTCTTTCATCATCGATGTTCGTGAACATTAACTTGTTTGTTTCTCTGGAAGTAATTCCATGAGTAGTATTACAGATATCATGAATGTCATGCCATCTTTTAAAAATTTCTAGGAAATGTATTGTTTCCTTAAAACTGTCCTGGTCTCTTATTTCTTCTGGACACAGTGTTTCCAACGTTTTTAAGCCAGCAATTGATTGGGATGAAAATATTACTTTGGCCCTTGCAACATTCATTTTTTCCAAATTTGTGGGGGTACAAAACTTTCCTAGATAATTTTCTTACAGGCTTAAGTATTAATCTTTTTTGTAAATGATATAGCTTCTTCATGTAATCTGCACTGATACTATTTCCATTCACTTCAAAATTTCTGTCCAGATGTTGTGATCGTACATTTTTAATAATGTGACTTGCATCGAAACTCAGAAATAGGCTTCTGTTGTCATCTACTGGATGTTGGATTTCATGTGTAAGTTGTCCCTTCTTACCACATAGATGTTGGAACATGGCAGCATTAACCTGGCAGTTATCCGTCACAATTCTAATTACTTTAAATCCAATATCTTCCACTACTTTTAGGGCTTCCATAGTCAATTTTGCCAACTCATCTCCGGTTAAATTGTGTGTAAAATAAAATGACACTGGTATTCTGTACTTTGTAGATAGACCCTTGAACAGAATGCACAGCAATTTATTGGCCAGCTTATTTTCAATCCCAATAGCATTTTTCTCAGTGTCTGTCATTCCTCTCAACATATCCAAATTTCTGTCATACATCAATTTCGGTTTAATACTCATTTCGTCAATAATGAGAGATCCAACTTTTTCATTTTCGTGCTCCAAGGACTTTTCCTCTGCAATTAGCCGAGCCTTTATCAAAGAGGTAACACCTGTTTCTCCTTTTGAGTGACCAGTATAAGTTTTTAATGTCTTTTGATGGGGTAAGTGTAAAATACCCAAGTTTCTTAGTAATCTATAGCCGGTAGATGACCTGTTAGATAGCAATATGCAGATTTTCAGTGTGTTTTCATGAAATTTACACTTTTGTTTTCCGAAAGCCTGAATTTGTTCAGTCAAAAAGCTTGCTTTCAAACTACCTTCTTTAGCAGCTTCTTTTATTTTGGTAAGTTGCTTTTCAATTCCTTGTTCTTCCTTCTCGTTTTGTTTCTGTAAACTCCAGAGCTTGCTTTTTAAATTACATATTGTCTGTCTTAGTTTTCCAATAAGCTGATTTTGTTTCCGAATTGTCCTAGTAATTTTTTTACGTTGTAATGTAATGGCTTTGGGAATTTTTTTACTTTCAATTGATCACTGTGTGGCTATAGTTTTTTTATGTGCTTCATAGATTTCTTCAATTGAAACATTTGCTTCATTGAAAGCTGATGTACTATGTTCAACATTGGGTTTATTTTTCTTAGCAGGATGGATGTTATTCACCACTTCTGTTATCCTTCTTTTGTTGCGTCTAGTTATGTTTGAAACATTTTGTTTATGTTTTGGAAAATCATCAAAGACGGTTGGTACCACATTCGGAAGCAAACGTTTTAATGTTGTGCTAATGCTAAAATCAGCTTCTTTGAAATGTCTGCTGCAGACACGCGATTTCTTGTTTGGCGTCCAAAGAGTCCTTGGTTTGTCCCCTTCGCGAGAAATGGCTACACACCACTTCTTTCTTAGTCCTTCATCTTGTGGAAAACAATGAAACGAAAAATCATATTCTTTATTCTGGTTCGATTTGCACAATGGCACACAGCAGTAAACCATTTCAATCACACAAATTACAGGCTAACTTCTTAATTTAATAAATGCTAATTCAAAATATATTTACACGCACTAAAATACTACAGCGTTTACTATTACTATGCTCAATAGATTAATCAGTAGGCCTATAGAAATGTTTTCACCACTGCAAGAAAAAATCGCGCAATAATTATACTTCTCAGTTATTGTGACGTCCGTATTTTTTTTTAAAAAGAGAGGGAAAAGTTAGGTCTTCTTGCAAATGCTTAATTATGAATTCAAGGAAATTAAAGATAATGCAGTACCTTAATTAGTTACAATATCTTATTTAATAACAATATTAATAATATTAGCTGAAAAGGGTAGGCTATAGTGCGTATATGTAAGATGTCAAGTTAATTTATTTCCGGAAATGTTTGGTGTATGAACTGAAGTACAGAGTAGACAGTCCCTCAGTTTATATGTAATATGTTTTAATATCAAGAATGGCAGCCTTTTATTGTAATATAATTGAGGAGTAGAAGTTTGCAAATTATGTCTATTGTCCATAAAATATTGTACGAAGCATTTAATAAGCAATGGTGAGTCCTTTCAATGTCCCAAATGTCAATGTCTTTTAAGTGTTCTGCTATGAATATATAGGGCAGAACAGCGCTCCGAGCGGCGGAATTGGCATTACGAGGGAACCACTTCAGACTCGTTTTTCAAGCTCTATGCGCCAGCTTGTGTAATCTCGTAAGCAACGTTACGAACGCAGGAGCAGTAGCGCCACAGCTCCGAGCTGCAAGACTCCACTGGCCTTGGTCGAGTAATACAGTATTCTTCCGTCTCCCTACGAAACGAACTCAGGGCATCACAGTGCATTTTCGATTCATAGTGAACAGTTTTTTGGAACTAGTTGCAAGTATGTACATGGTTGTTCATTGTAACGTTAGCGCCTTCAACGTCGCCGAGCGACATGAAAACTTGTGAGGTATGTATCCTACTTCATTTCGACCGTCACTAGATTGTACTATTAGTCTAACAGTAGAATAAAAAAGCAGCACATTGACGTCGTTGTTTACATTCACAGTATGCATGTCTACTATGTTGAAGGAACTCTATAGTCAAGTAGTGCGTACATTGGTTGCTAAAGTGTCTCGGACCCTAAGCCTGGTTATAGGTCTAGTGGCAGTTTATATAAACATTATTCTTGTGAAATTCCCGTACTGAGGTGCGGATGATTGTTTAATTTTAACAGCAGAAGAAGTGAAGGTAATTGTACTAAATCGAAAATCTTGGACTCGCCTGAATATGAAGCTTGCTCTTGTAATTGTAATTCATTCGTCTAACGCTGTGCTTCCTCAATGGTCAAACATCTGAGGTCAGAAGCCAGTACTCTAAAGTCCGGGCACCGTTTGGTCAGACTGTTGGATGTGTTAGAAACACGAATAGCCTTGGGCTTTCAGTGGTCGCATTTATCACGTTAGGAACCCACGCTCAGGTCACGTTAATTTGTTGCTTTCTGTTTCGATTTTGTGAAGGGTGGTGTCAATATTGCATTATTTTCTAGTGACCCCAATCTGGTGTTCGTATCCGGAATTTCTAACACAGATGAAAGGATTATGTACTTGGGTGTATGAGTTCTGCCTAGATCGCTCATGTTTTGCGCATCATTATTTAAAAATGTCATTAAAGAAATATTGGAAGTAAGAACGAAAGTCTTTTAAAACCGAGAGAGAAGTTATAATAACTCATATTACCATAAAAATGGTTTTCAATACTTTATTCCTTAAACAGCTTCGAAAATTCCCCCCGCTCCTACTAAAAAAATACTAACTGAAACACTAGCAATGCCCCATTTTGATTATTGTGATTTTCTGCTGATTGAGCTCAATGTCAACCAGTCGCAAAGATTACAACGTGTTCATAATTCTTGTGTTCGTTTCGTCTGCGAGCTTGCAGGTCATAATGTCCATCATAGAATGTCCATTACATTAATGTCCAATCCTTATTAGGTCCAATGATAAAAATGTCCTTACTAAATACAGGTCCAAAGGCAAAAATGTTCACGCTACAAATATGTCCAGTTTTCTTATGCCAAAATGTCCACGCAGTAATGTCCATCAATGTCCATCTTTTTATTAATTCGATATTAACATAAAATTATTAGACAATTAAATTGTTTTAGTAGCAGTTGTGACACAAATTTATTAATGAAAATGTTACTAAATGTGTGCAAGTAAGGAGTTACAGAATTTACGCGATTTTATAACGTTAAGAGATTTACATCATTCATCAAGGAGAAGTAACAGAATTTACACGAGTTCATCAAGTTAAGAAAATTACATCATTTCTACTGAAGAGGAACCGTAATGTTTAATTTTAGGTGGTATGATATTGCTCTGAGGTGGAGCTTTATTTTCCCCTGGTACTTATATTCTGATAATATCGTATTATTTGTAGCAACCTTCGTTGATTTGTTTCGTATTTCTTGTTTATTGGGCGTCTGACATTCACATGACCATTTGAAGTATCTGATGCTCTGTTTCATTTTGTTCTTGTCTCACGTGGTCGAGAAATCTCCAAATATTAACATGGTGGGCTGATACTATCCTCTGGAATCTCGAATGAAACCCTTCAACTACGTGTTCTTCGTCCGATGGTGGTCATGGAAAGTTGATTCATAAATATTCCATCCCTCTGGTAGAAATCTAAGTGCAACAGCTCTCCGTCTCCCTTCCGCACGTCTACCCCTTACATAAACATGTTTAATATAATCCCCAAACCCTAGAAGGTCCTCATGGATGTCCTTATACAGAATGTCAACTGTGGTTTGTATATCTGGAAGAGGAATGAACGACATGGCTAATAGTTCCTGTATTTGCTGTCTGCATGTTATTTTGTCTATTGTTGCAGCAGTTGCCTGGGTCACAGTGGACATTTTGACCATATGGACATTTTGGTATGGACTAGTTGCCTTGTGGACGCATTCGGCGGTGGACACTTTGGGTTGGACGATTTAGTACAAGGCAATATGGTGTGGGCATTTTTGTGTATTGGTCATTTTACGATGGACATTATGACTGCTCACCGTCTGCGATGTCCGTCGCGCTGACCACATTACCCCATCCTTTCAAACTCTAAGCTGGCTTCGGTTTAACATAATTTTTATTTCCTTCCAAGTTCTTCACACTTCTACACCTATCTACCTTGCCTTCCGCTTCAGTTACCTATCATCGTATCACAATCTCTACACATGTATGCAAAATAGCCGCATACTAGCATATCTAAGCCCTACACATAAAGCATCAACGTATTCATCATCATTCACTTTCTCCCTATCGTGCTTGTTGAATACTTTACCCAGTGACATCAGAGACTGTCGGAATTTAACAGTATTAAAAGATAAGCTTAGTAAGCATCTTCTTACAGATCAGAGTGCAATAAAGTAAACTCAATATTTTAATTTAATTCTAAATATTTCGAAATTGTTACTGTTTTATATCTTTTGAAATTTATATAACCAGTTATTTATTTTTAGATAATTGATATTTTATACCTTTTTAGCCAATACACAGTATTTTAACAGTGTTTTCATTTATTCATAAAATATAAAATTGGATTCTGTTTAATAAAACCGTATTAAAACACATGGATAAAATCGATTAAAATCAATTGTAAATGCTAAACAAGTTTCGGGATTCTGCCTTCCAATCATTAGTAGCTGTATTCTGTACTGGAAACAATCCATTTTAATATTTAAATAATACTATTAAGTTATAATAATATATAGACCTATATTTAAATAATGTATAATGTGTATATGGATCTTCATACTGAGGAGAGTGCAATACAGTGAACTGAATATTTTAACTTTATTGCAAATGTTTCGAAATTGTTACTCTTCTCTTTCTTTTGAAATTTGTACAACCAGTTATTTCCTTCAATCATTGAGTATATTAGGATATATAATATTACTACTTTCTTATACCTATTGCGACTTTATCTTTGTACTTGTATTTTTTTCTCCTTCCCTCTTTTTGCGCCTTGTTTGTATTTGGATTTGTACTTTTATTGCTTTTTCTTATTTACTTTTTCTTTCTGCATTTATTTTTATTTGTTTGTTTATTAGTATTCTTGTGGTGTGTTAGAAATAGTCTGATGAACTTAACTCCACCAGATTAAATAGAAATAAATAAGTAAATAAAATAAATAAATCATTGAATTTTTAATACATTATTTTACGACGCTTTATCAACATCTTAGGTTATTTAGCGTCTGAATGAGATGAAGGTGATAATGCGGTGAAATGAGTCCGGGGACCAACACCGAAAGTTACCCAGCATTTGCTCATATTGGGTTGAGGGAAAACCCCGGAAAAAACCTCAACCAGGTAACTTGCCCCGACCGGGAATCGAACCCGGGCCATCTGGTTTCGCGGCTAGACGCGCTAACCGTTACTCCACAGGTGTGGATAAAATCATTGAATGAATAAATAAAGTAAATAAATATAAATAAGTAAATATTATTAAATTTGGTTTACATTTGCATAAAATTTACTGATTATTTATGTTTTTGATTTGTTGTAGACTGTATAAATTTCCTTGGAGTTTTTTATTCGTTGTAGTTTCTTATTCGTTGTAATAATCTATTCTATATGAGTAGTATGTAGTATAAATAGTATAACTGTAGTGAGCTTGAAACACTTGGACACGTGCTTGGACAATGCCCTACTATCCGTTTCGAAAGGAATCTAAATCAGGCCACCGAAGTTGATATTGAGAAGAAGTCTATATACGAACCTTGTCTGCCTTATCTTTCTCAAAAGTACATCTCTCTTAAACAGTGGTCTGTCATTGGTTTACTGTTTGGCAGTAGATGTTCTATTACAAAATTCACATGGAATTATCTTAAAGAACTTCGCATTCCTTTCGATTATGTAATGCATATTCTTACATATATCAACAAGGATTCTCTTCAAATATTACATCATCTCTATTTCAATTAATCCACTTATATTTGCCTTTAACAATTAACTTTCGTTTTCTTTAATATTTCAAATCATATTAGGCCTATATTGTACATGTTTTTTGTATTTAGGACCCTTGTGGTCACTCAAATTCTTTGAGCTGATGTCTTTAATGAATAAATAAAATATAGTACCCGTATATAAAGGATGAAACCATTATTTACAATTATTGTACACTTTACTGTCGGCAGACTGTACCAACATATATGATACACCAGAGACACCGAAGTATCAGACGAAGTCTTCGCCTTGAGCATTAGTGATTGCTTATCTGGCTTCGATGAAAGGTAACCAAACACTTGGCTTTACTTATCATACTACTACTACCACCACTACTACTAAGTATATGACATGGCATGAGACGGCATTAAGCGATGTTGTATTATATTATCGTCATTGCCATAATTATCATTTTAATCATCGTCATCATTTTCTGATCTTAAATAACTGGACATGTTGACGTAGGCCTATTCAAGATACACATACACGAATTTTAGTTAGGCCTATATCCATATTATTTCCACGGTAAAGACCGTCTTAGAGAAAGCATCGTCAATAAATCACATATGATGTGACCTCGAACTCTAAACCTGTGGATTAAGAAGTTGGTACATTTTAAGAGATAGCTCGTTCTGTCCCACAAATTAATGATTTAACGTGTCGCATTGGAATGGTCTTAATGCAAGCAACCCAGTTTCTTTGAAGTGGTAAATACGAACAGACCAGACAATATGTGTGAAGTACAGGAAACGTGTTTAGAAGAAAGACTGTGGTGATTGATTGAGCAGAGTTAGAAGTCTAATTGTAACTAGATGGCTACGGCGGTAGTTTGACATCCGGAACTGTATGCGTTTACTTGACTATGTTGAAAAGCGTAAGGAAAATAGTGTTGTCACTTCACCATTAGCACAGGCTGCGCGGTGTCTCGGTGTTTACGACAGTCGAGTGCATTTTCGTATACAGAGTGGCTCCGAAGGGGACAGGGATCCAATGAGGCCACTTCTAAACTATTGAAATTTAAGTTTCATCTGAAAGGATTTAAATATTAATCATCTGTGTTAAATGTATTTATCTCTACGTTGTTCTTGAGATTTGAATCATGTTATCTTGTGACATGCTGGACATTGCGTTATTCACAGTAATGAATAAAATGTGGCAACGAATTAATTTGTTCATAGTCCTCTCATGCAAAAGTAAATTAAAATTAAAAAGCATCAATCGCCACATTAATATAGACTGACCAGACGTCCCCGGTTTTGAGTTGCTGTCCCCGAGGAGCAAATGTCCCCGTTTTTGTCCCCGGAAATTAATTTTGTCTCCAGAAGTTTTTATTTTGTTTCAATAACTGCGTGATGAAACTGCTGCGATTCATGCACATTTTTGAACTGTTCTCAGTATGAAACAGAAGAACCAGCGAGCACAATATGAGATATTCTGCACTCTTTGAGAAGAACATAGCGTCTTAGTCTTCATTCGCGTTACACGGAAGCGTTAGAATTGCGTCAATTTATAAGTAGTTAAAAAATGAGGAGTTTTGTGACAAACCAAAAGGTAAAAAGTGGTATGATGTTTTTGAACATTTCAAAAAAAAAATCCATTCCATTTGAAAATTTTCTCAAAATTGTATCATTAATCATGTGTCTTTCAGTCAGTAATTTATCAGTTGAAAGACTTTTCTCCACAGTGAACTCAATCTGGACTGATGAAAAATCAAGAATGAGAATGGAAACAGTTAAAGCTTTGTTACAAGTGAAAACAAAATTTCATATCTAGGCCTATGTGAAGAACTTAGTGTAAAGCTGTATGGGAATACACAGATCCTTAAAAAGATACATTCTTCAGACAACTACTTGTAAAATGTGTGTGTTAGAGTTCAGTGTGTACAGAATTTTGTGAAAGACTTCCATGTATGCGTCAGTACTGAAATTTAATTGAGAATGTGGATAGAACATTTTGTAGCATTTCCGGGGTGACTTTAGCACAGGCTTCAATGATACAGTTCTTTAAATGTTCCACAATTCTCAATTTTTTCTTCATCCTACCAAGCTCTTTATGTAACCCCAAAAGAAAAAAATCAAGGGGTGTTAAATCTGGAGACGTGGCCGGCCATTCTACTGACCCACGTCAACCATTCCAATGTCCAGGGAACTGTTCGTCCAGTCCAGTCTGCTGCAACATTTCTGTGGCTTAAACTACCAGAATGAAGAATGATATCAATTCTTTCCTCTTTCGATAATGTCATCACGCAAATCAAGACATTTGTTATAGGAAAGCTTCAAATAATCACAACAATGCATTGAAACTGTCACTGGTTAACCGAATAGTAAAGCAGGAAAAGTTAATTACCAGAATTGCATAAAAATACCTTTTCTAAAGCCTCCTTAATACTGTATCATGTTACAAAATATCTGTAGATGCAGTAACTAATGTTTATGTCATTATTACAGTTATCTTAAAATAACTTGAAAACGATTAGAGATATCTCAAAACGGATTGCACCATTGTTTTTCTCAGAAAATTTAACATGACTTTGAGTATCTACATAATCCCCTTTTCATTTAAAATTTCAAAGTTGCATTCAAAATGACGGCTTTTGAGTTAGCTGAGGGCTAGAATCGAATGTGTCACTGGTAGATCATTTGGTCTTACAAATACTGGTAACATCTATTCAAGCATATGGAAGATATTTATATGGTTCCAGTCTTTTGATTCATCCTGTACACAATTCATTACATTAATAGGATTTTTTTTTAAATTTTTATGAACGAGGGCGTTTCTGTTATAATGTAACAATATCTCTTAACATTATGAAATTTTGAAATAAGCTATAAGTACTTTGAGAGCATTTTTTTTTTCTCTTGTACGGAATAGGAAGACGAAAACTTACACTGCAGCCTGAGGCTTATTGTGCTTACCACTCCTATTATTGTGAATGATTGGGTAGCCGAACGGCCGCATTCTTGTACATATACAGCACGCCGCACCGTGAACTTAACCCGGACTATTGTGTGGATGATGATAATGATATGTGGATTAATGATGGCGAAATGAGCCCGAGGTCTAACGCCGAAAATTACCCAGCAATTCTGCTTCAGTTGTTTGAGGAAAAACCCCGGAAAAACCTCAACCAGGTAATTTGTCCCGGGTGGTGGTAAATTGCACTGGAATTCAAACTTTTTATATGCAAATTGTACTGATTTTGAATGTGGTAAATTGCACTGGAGTTGTAAATTGCACTTCTTCTCATTTTATTAAGTTTTGCCCAACATTTTTGCCCCGTCTGTATACACTCGACAATCGATACATCGTCTTGCTTGAATTTGATAGGGTTTGTCTTCATGAACTGACTCCTTCATGACGTAGGCTTTTGCTGTGTATTGAAACTGATGTTTGTTTTTGAACAGACTCCAGTCACTTTAGTTATGTGCACTCTAACGGTCGGAATGCCTGTTGCTACTCTTGCTACTAGTGAAACAGGAAGAGAGTTACTCATTATTGAAGATTTTAAATTTTACAAAGATAGAGAACTTACGGTAAATCTGATGAAGTGAAGTGGAGATGTACACTCCGAAAGTGTAATGCAAAAATATATACGGTAGGAAGCAATAACATTGTTAGAAGTGAGTTAGTTCATAACCATGATAAAGTAAATAAGTCAGAACGCCAAATTGTGAGTGCTATTACTAAACGTAAAGCAACGGAAGAAATATCTTCGCGACCGCAAAGTAATTCGGACATTTCTAAGAAAACTTTCTTTCCATAGTAATAATTCTCTTGACAATAATGATTTAAACCGAATAAAAAGAAATGCATATAATGCACGCAGGAAGATGTAGCCGAAATTACCAAGCAATCAAAATGAAACTCACGATGTAATTGTTTCAAAGCGCGTTGTATCTAATAAAGGAGAAGAGTTGTGCTGCACAATGACAAATATAGCGGTATTGTTATATTTAGTTGCCATACAAATTTGGTACTTTTACAAAACTATTTTTCAGTGTAGGTATGTTGATGGAACTTTCAATTATTATGCTAAATTGTTCTGCCAACTGTTTACAATCATAGCTCCATTAATGGTCACTACATCCCTTCAGTGTTTTGTTTACTTCGCGATAAAAGTGAAGCTTCTTATGAAAAAGCATTTCTTGCCATTTTTACCAAGTGTGAGAACTGTAGTAAGAAATTTGAGCCTGCTACAGTAATTTCAGATCTCGAAATAACTATTCATGTTGCAGTGAAAAACGTGTGGGTAAATACTGAAATTCTTTGTGCAGGTTTCATTTAACCAATTCCTGGTGGATCACAATTCAGGGGTTAGGTCTGGCGTGTGGATACAAAAACAAGGATATTATCATTGGACATTGATTACACTATGTATTCGGGCTGTTTTACTTACAGCTGGATGAAATAGAACATGCGTTTGTGCATGATCTCATTCCCATACAACCCGAAACTGAGTCTGTAGTACAATTTTCTTCTTATTTAGTTGTCAATTATATAGATGATGATGCGCCATTTCCACCGAATATGTGGGCAGCACAGTCAGCGGACACAGGTCGGACAAAGAATAGGTGCGAATCTTTCCATTCGCATTTCAACTCTTCTTTTAATTCTTCTCGCCCCTCTATACATATTTTTGTGGACCACTTAATCAGTCTTCAGACCGAAATTTACGTAAAGATCAATAGCATCAATACACTACAAAGAGGAAAAATTTCACACACTAAGAAGAAACAAATTTACGTTGAAAGACAAATTTCTGATTATCAGTAAGGGAATATTGATCGATTCAGATTTATAAAAAAATACATGTTATGTTATAACTAGGACCGTGACATCGGTATATTTATATTAGTTTCAGGTGAACATACGACGCCGGACAGAATGTAGTCGACGTGTTTCAAGTACAGGCAGCGGAAGCGAATTTGACACACGCCTAAGCAAGCACGTTCCGTGTTTTGTATACTATTATTGCGTATTATAAAATCAAGCCAATACAATTATTGTATATAAGGGTTAATATCGGAAAGTTCTAAAATGCTGGTGAGGTTGAGAATAATTTTTGGAAATCATACTTAAATTGGGTTAATATTAATTAACAAATCATCACAAATATAAAAAATACATCAGGACTGTCGCTGGGCAGTAACCTGAACACACGTTTCAGCGTCACATTGTTGACAAGTAACTCAATCTGTTGGCATAACCATAAAGCATCTAATAGATGCTATAGCGTTACCAACAACGAAAAAAAAAATACTTAAATTGTAAAAAATGTGATAAGACATAAGTCTGAAATTATGTTTTTTTAATATTTGGTAATACAAAAAAAAAACAGTGGTTTCAATTCATTATGAAAAATTGCAAGAGTTTTGTCATATGACAAATGATGATAGTTATAAATTTGATGTAGAAATTAATGATGTGAAATATTTTACATATGCGCCCTTGTTTTCAACCGATGTTGAACGCAGTTTTTCCTCATACAAGGTTATACTATCCGACACTCGGCGGCCATTTTCATTTGAAACTTTGAAGATGAATGTTGTTTATTGCAGCAGGAACCGAAACCAGACGAACAACATGCAAGAAAAGTAAGGTATGGAATAGATGTGATAAATAAATTAATGTAGCTAACAGTTAAATATAGGGAAAGCAAAATTGTACGCCATAGGCGTTTTCGGAATTCTTAAACTGTAATGCAAAACTCTAAATATTAACTTTTCAGACTTACGTTTTACCACATTTTTGCAATTTAAGAATGATTTCCAACAATTGTTCTCAATCTCACCTGCATTTTTTAGACCTTTCTGATATTAACTCTTATATACAATGATTGTATGGTCTTGATTTTATAATACCTACCCAATAATCGTATACAAAACACGGAACGTGCTTGCTTAGGCGTGTGTCAAATTCGCTTCCGCTGCCTGTACCTACTTGAAATGCCGACTATATTCTGTCCGAAGTCATGTGTTCACCTTAAACTAATACAAATATACCGATGTCACGGCCCTAGTTATAACTGTGCCAAAGTTTACTACAGTATTAGTATTGAATAAGTTTTTGATAATCGACATGCATAATAAACTGAAGTACAGTCTATGCAACAAATATCAGCTCATAGCTTCAGTGCAGTTTGTATCTTCTACTCCTTTGCCATCCAGTACATTTACATGGTAAGTGATTAACCGTCCGGTTTCTTTGCAGTGCAGTTTACTATTTTTCAGTGCAATTTAAAATCGCCTATTTGTCCCAACCAGGGTTTCCGAGCCCGCTCGTTCCATAGCCAGACGTGCTGACCATTACTCCACAGCGGTGGACTTGAGAGCTTTAGTAAATTATTTACAACTTTCCCTACAGGACCTGTCACAATTGGTTCTACACTGGTTCACTCTTGGTGCTAGACATTCTTAATCCATACTACGGAGATTTATTACACTATCTAGATTTGCGTGTCAACTGTTGGGTACACAGTTTCAATTTTCATTGGTGAACTTAAAAGAAAAAATATATTGTAGAAATATCACAAGAATAAAACTAACATGGAATAATGTGGACATTTAACGTATACTCACACATTGTGAGAAATATATTAGGAAGACAGTGAGGAAGTGCTTGTCAGAAGGTAGACAGGTGAGGCGTGTAAACCGACACAAAACCAGTAGAAATAAAGACGATGAAATGTTGAAGTGTGAAGAGGGCAGGTGAGAAAAATGACTATGTTATAGTAACCCTTCTTTCCTCATACCCACTTTCCTTTCGGGTAGTGAAACTCTTGTATTAATTTACCAGCCTCATAACATGCGGCTTCCCATTCATTAAAATGGGACAGACGTGAACACAAGAATGATTTCACAAGGCTATTGTGTAATGTTTACATGAAGAATAAGGAACCTGACCCCATCGATTGGGGAAACACCCTTCAAGACCACCCATCGTCATATACAGAGAATTGTTATCCAATCTATGTCTGTAATCGATAGAAAATGGCGTCAATGTTGTTTTGGGTCATCTCATTAATACAAATCGTGGCCTATTTCAAACCTTAGTTCACAGAACACTTAACGTAGGTGAAACCACAATGTTTCAGTAGTGACTGTATTCAAATTGTACAATAACAGTGGATAGATTACACTAGTCGACAAATTGAAACTTTTTCATGTATCTGGTGTGTAAATGGGTGGATTTACTTATTTTTTGGGTGCTGAATACAGTTGAAAAATTAATTCCTTTTTATCACGTCACAATTCCTAGATACACAGCACTAATACAAAGACAGTGATAAGATAATGGTAAATAGGGACCATTTTAAATTCAAGCTTAACATAACACTTAGAATTCCACTACAGTTTTCTTGACAACATAAAATACTCTAAGGGTACGTACACGTTGAAGCAACGATAAACGATAAAAGAAACGACCTAGCGACACTGGTATTATTAAAGAATCGAGTGATCATACCGGAGCAACGAGGACGCGGGAAGCGAACATTTTGATTTATCAGTAGAAGATATTCTATACATCCACTTAATGAAAGAAGATATATAGAAAATATCAACTGCTAGGTTCAAGGTTAATATAACTTAAATACGTACAAAATTAAACCCATTTCTAATCCCAAAGCTAGTATAAATTCTTTGTCATGTGTTTGGTTCTTGTAATCACATAACCTATCACGAATAAATACACAACTGATCAATTTGTCATTATCCATGAAAATTAATATTCCAAAATAATAATAAATCGATTAATATTCGGATATATTGATAACCACCGGTCATTATACACATTAATATTATCTTAATCGGAAATCATATGAACGAGAAGAGCGAAGAAAATGGAATTTTTCTTTATATAGTCGCTTTTATCGTTTATCTTCGCTTTTATCGTTACTCCAATATGCACATCTCAATAACAATGCATGCTTCGATTCTCTCTGATATAGCATCGCTGCTTCTTTTATCGTTTATCGTCGCTCCAACGTGTACGTACCCTTATAAACCAACAAAACACGTTTCAACACGCACTAGACTGCAGGGCTGAAGTCGCTAGGTGAGTCGCCTTTACCAGGCAAAGCCAGTACACTTTTCACACAACTAAATACCTCTGGCATATAGTGACGCTTTCGAAAACTTCTTCCACCATAATACATCCAAATACAGGGTTTAACCATCACAATTCTGATTTATTATACACTAAAAATACAACATTAACAATATAAAGATATTAAAAAATTCGTAACGGCTACATAAAATGTAAAATATCTCAAAACACTTAGGCTACGTAATACAGAAATTCCGAAGGCCGTTTCAGATTCTACAACCAAAAAATTGTTATGAAATTATTTATCACACACCAGATGCAAAATGGCTGTTAACCAGTGTTACCAAGGAATAATAATCTAGTGAGGAATATTTACTTATTCACACAATAATTCGAGAGCAGCTTATTTATGTTATGAGGTTCTTTGTGTATTATTTTAGAAAGTAGATAAACATGTAGTAACAGCACTAAAAATGAAGTTATTTCTTATTTCTGTAGTTCTTTCTTTTAATAGTAATATCCCAAATAGTCACTAGTGATTAGCCAACCAGCAATCATAGATCATTATTATTCCCATAATTACCTATTATTATTATTATTATTATTATTATTATTATTATTATTATTATTATATTACCTTATGTATTCCAACAACAGATGTGAGAGCCCACAAACTTTTCTATATTAG
The DNA here is from genome assembly GCF_040183065.1 of Periplaneta americana. Lineage (NCBI taxonomy): Eukaryota > Metazoa > Arthropoda > Insecta > Blattodea > Blattidae > Periplaneta > Periplaneta americana. Next base: position 87,144,606 of record NC_091127.1, read on the forward strand.
AAATTAGAAATTTCTTTCACCAGTCTCCGGATGCATTAAAATGTCAACATGCATGGCTGCGAATTCGATCCTTTCAATGTATACACTTAGTTTGCTCTTGGCAATGATTTATCATTTATGTATTCTTTTAGGCATTATACTCAATTATCATTGTATCATAGTATTCTTAGTTACGTATTTAAAAGTCATCCATTATTTATCCATTCATCGTCATTGTTGTCATTAATTGTAATTGTATTTATGTGTAATAATAACTTTTATATTCTTTGTGCTGAATTGTAATTGGCCACTGGCTGTTGTACAGCACATTCAGTATAAATAAATAAATAATTATTAAACACAAAATAAATATGGGGAATGCCTGTTATTATTCGATTGAGAAGCTTTTGTCATCTAGTCTGCTGTCAAAAAATCTGAAAATTAGATTTTATAAAACAGTTATATTACCGGTTCTATATGGTTGTGAAACTTGAACTCTCACTTTGAGAGAGGAACAGAGATTGAGGGTGTTTGAGAATAAGGCGCTTAGGAAATATTTGGGGCTAAGTGGAATGAAGTTACAGGATAATGGAGAAAGTTACACAACACAGAACTGGACGCATTGTATTCTTCACCTGACATAAGTAGGAACATTAAATCCAGACGTTTGAGATGGGCAGGGCATGTAGAACGCATGGGCGAATCCAGAAATGCATGTAGAGTGTTAGTTGGGAGGCAAGAGGGAATAAGACCTTTGGTGAGGCCGAGACGTGGATGGGAGGATAATATTAAACTGGATTTGAGAAGAGAGATGGGATATGATAGAGACTAGATTAATCTTGCACAGAATAGGGATCGATGGCGGGCTTATGTAAGGGCGGCAATGAACCTGCGGGTTCCTTAAAAGCCGTAAGTAACTAAGTAAGCAAGTAAGTATTATTATTATTATTATTATTATTATTATTATTATTATTATTATTATTATTATTATTATTATTATTATTATTATTAAAGAGGGAGACCAATCAAATGATGAAAAGATCACTTCATACATTTTCTTAAAGAAGGAGTGCTCTAATAAGACCAATTCTTACATTTGATGATGATGATGACGACGACGATTATTATAAATGACAAAGAAAAAACAATATATCAACAAAATATTGTGCTGTTACGTGCAAGGAACTATGTTCTTTAAAATATAGTACGAGTAGTAATCGCTCACCTATTCTTAAAGTTCTTCTCCTATTTCATCGCATCCCATTTCTTCTCTTCCCTGTTTTCACTCCTTCCCTTTCTTCTGTATCTCCTTTCTTTTACACCTTCTTCTGTTTCACTTTCCTTTCTTCTCCATTTCTTTACCTTCCACTTTGCTCACGTTATTACAATTTTCCCTTTCCCTCCTCTCCCTTATTCTTTATTCTCGCCACGAGTAGGGCTGCTTCCGTCAACGACTTCTAGCAGAATGTGGTGCCCACAAGTGGCGAGGTAGGGCCTAACACGTTAAAGTACGAAGTATCCAACATGCCCGACTGTCCAACAGACCCTAATTTACCCTATCTGCGTTAAGTTTTTTTTTTTTCTTTTCAACAATTATCTCTTTACACGAAGATTAGAATTCGATTTGTATATCATAGCCCTATTAGATATTGGGGAATTTGAAAAATTTCTATGAAAGTGTCTTTGACATTTTCCCAAATTTTTACGTTCAGCAGAAGTATCGTATCTAAACACAACTAGTTCAACGGAATACGTGTTATCACAGAAGTGTCAGTGACGCTACTGAGCTACTGAGCGAGCACATTTCACTTGAGAGCTTGTTTGTATTCATGAATCAGTACCACATCTTCTCTTCGTTCAGATTCTGTATGACAGAAACCCGTTATTTCCTTCAATTCATCTCAGACTTAATATCGACTTCATCTAATTAAAAGTTAATATATGAATCACTTTGTTTCCGTTTCTCTAACCTTATCAGATGTCAGCTTAATTCGTTGTTATTCTGTAATTTTGCAGGACTATTATGTTACATATCCTGCTACTCAAACTTCCAGGAAGTCTGCAGTCGGTCGTCTTTTGTTAAAGCGGACAATATCAAGGTAAAAGCTAGTCTTGTGTTGTCCACTTTTAATGCAGCTTTTGTTTGTGCTTGTGAGCTACGAAAACGACATCTGCCAGCTGTGTCACATTTACATGTGCCAAATGGGCAGTCGTCAGGTCGGTGTTCTCACTTTCCGTCTTTAAATCTTACTGTAGTTTACGCAATGCTTGTGTCAACGTCGAGAATATTATAACTGAATAACATGTTCGACAAACCTTTCTTCTTGTTTTAAGTTTTTTTAGATGATTGATGGCTTTAAGAGCTTCTTCGTTCAGTAATTATTTTTATGCATGCATGCATGCATACATACATACATACATACATACATATATATATATGAGGTCTCGCCATCTCAAATTAATAGGTACATACATACATACATACATACATACATACATACATGAGGTCTCGCCATCTCAAATTAATAGCTACATACATACACACATACACACACTCTCTCTCTCTCTCTCTCTCTCTCTCTCTCTCTCTCTCTCTCTCGTATACTTACATACAGGACGTTTCAAAAATGATGGTCAAAAATTTAGGGATGAGAAGTAAAAACGAACAGAAGCAAAATACTAAGTACTAATTCCAACAAAAAGGTGGCGATTTATTAATTTATCAACTACGATATAGTAAAATTCATAACATAATTTTGGCTTCAACACCACAGAAATGTGATTGAACATACACACAAGAAAAACTTTTTGTTTGAACAACAGTGAAGTTTGTTGATAAACAAGGTAGAGCACTGTATGAACATGTTAACTGAAGAATCAAAGACCCGCGAATGCTCTCGAACAATCCTGGGTCATTCTTCATTTGCTCGAAGGCATCTATAATCCGATGCTGCAATTCTTCAAGTCTGTTGTGTAAACCAGGCTTTTTCATATAGCTCCTTCTCTACCTATCCACCGTTCACCATATCGCAAAAGATTAATTTGCTGATCCATGTTTACTGGAATTTTTTCTTTCTCTTCGTTTTTACTTCTCATACCTAAATTTTTTACCATCACTTTTGAAACACCCTATATATGAATTATGAAGTCAGTTCATAATGTATGTGAACAGAACTTCGCTATACCTATACTACACGTTCAGTCGCACGCGTTGTTTTCCATTCAATACACTCACATGTCGTAGTCTTGGTTGTCACTTTCTTTGTCTTTCACAACTGCTCCAGTTGACAGTGAAATTGAGGAGATAACAGTACACTTTGTTCATGTTAAACCAGCGAATAGTATTTAATAAAAACTGTTCCAATTTGTTATTCAGGAACTTGAATTAAATATTTTATAAATTAGATTGCACGTGTTTGCTAATATGAGTCTGAGCTTATCGTCGTTGTTCCTGCAATAACTCCTATGCGACATATTTATCGATTTTCAGGGATTTTGCTCTATTAAATAACTTAAATAGTGATATAGCAAATAATAAAATCTCCTATATGTATTTATATTCATTTGTTTCGAAAATGTAAGAATTCACAGTCTCCTATGTACGGCTGTCATAGAATGAATAAATGTGTTTTTTTCTTCCTGCTGAAAATTTTTATATTTTGCACATAGGAGTTATTGCAGGAACAACGATGTTATATAAATGAATCGCGTATTGCATGTTGTATACGGGCATGTAGTTCAATACTGATTCAATCATGTTCTTCAACGTCACTCATGAAAGGCAAAAAGGCGGCCAGATGACCACATTACCGCCTTCTCGTGCTCAAGTATGAAAAGCAAATGAGCTCTACCTCTATGCCGCCATACGACGTCATGGACTGCCTTCCTCAATTGAGAAATTTCTAAGTGTTGGTTCTCGAGTAAATTTCCCCTCAATTGTCATCTTTATTTTAGTTTCTACATCAAATACTTACAAATGTCCAACTTTACGGCTTACATACATCGACTTCGGACTCGGGTCATGTCCTCTTCGGGCTTGTTCCCTGAAGGAAATATTTCGAGATTTTCGGAAACTTAAAGGAGAATGTCAGGTAATCCGATGGTGTATCCAAGCCAAACTGCATCTTACTATCACCAATTACACTGAACTGGTAAACTACTAGGCCTACAGTACGACCATACCGTGCAGTGGGGTAAACTAAAAGAACAGCACTCAATATCAACGTAATAACTAGACAGTGGATGCGGGATGACTTATCGTTGAATGTAGGTGCACATTTACTATATGTTACATTTTTTTCATTCAGACCATTGGCGCAACAGGTTTTAAACGTAAACAGACGGCGTTAACATGCTACTGTATCTCCGTACAGACAGAAGGAAAAGAAAAATAACGTACTGTAGTAGTGTAGCACATACCTTGCAAGTTCAGTCCTCGTCATCATTGATGCAATTACCAGAGTTGCAGTAAACAACGATATATTCTCGTACGTTGTTGAAGCTGAATCGTCTTCGCCTATCGCTTAAACAGTTTTTGTATCGAGAGAATTTCTGAGGAAAAACTCTAACATGGGGATCACTCAATTTCTTTAGATGAATATTTGCACTGAGCATCATGTTGCACGTGTCGTTTAGACCCGCACAACTAAATGATGATGATGATGATGATGATGATGTTTCCTCAGATTTCATTTCAACGCATTTCCTGTGCGATGTACTGTTGCAATATTTCTCTATAGCCTGAGTTGTTCTGGTTTTTATTCCAATTTTACATACATTACACACGATATTGTCTTCGTTAATACATAAAATGTCACTCTCAGACTTCTAATTGCATTTCGTATCTCTAAGCGAATTTAATGTTTTGACTTCGACATTATGAATGGATCAGCACTACACTATTCAATTCGTACTAAATACTTGAGGAGGATAACACAACTGCACACATTGCGTTGCAATGTGGATCGGGGTTCCTTCGTTATGTACGCTGCTGTACTCGCCAGGTACATAAAAGACGGACGACGCGGCACGTGCCATATACTCCGATACGAAACAACTTCACTTTTCCTTAAGTCATCCCGCATCTACTGTCTAGTAATAACTATCTAGTTGTGTGGATCACATCATATAAATCAGGCATGTCCAGCGCTTCATTTCTAGCTTTTTTTTTTTCAATGAGGAGCAACATTGACGTAGAATCTCAGAATTCCATGCAGGCACACGCTTAAAAGTCATTCTACGCATGCTTCCCGCGCTGAAGATGCCTGATGTAAACAAAGCTAGTTTACGGATTATTCGTTTCGTCTGAGTAGCAATTCGGATATAATAGCTTATCTACTTCTTTATAAATTGTATTAAAAAAAACTTTGTTGAAATGATGTGGACATAATTTATTATCATAAATTCTTAATCAAAATTGTCATTAACCTAGTTTCCAAACCTTCAAGGGTTCAAAAGCGTAGGCCTAGAAGAATTCGAGCAGGTAACACACTAGCAGTGCCTATGTTAGCCCATGATAGCGGAGCCTGGATTATACGGAAATGTGACAAGTCCAGAATTATGGCTAGTGAAATGAGATTTTTAAGACGAACGGCGGGTTATTCAGGATTGGATGAAAGAAAAGAATTCATACATACTAAAAGAATTACGTAATTTTTGCTGTCGTATATATTGACTGGTACAACAAACTTGAAGCAATATGTACAAAGGATGGACCGATCCCGTATACCCTGTCAACTTTCGAATTCTCGGTCTAAGAACAGAATACCTCTAGGAAGACTCCATAAATGCTGACGAGGTCTGTAATAGACCGTTGGCCTAATACGGCAGAGATGATGAAGAAGAAGAAGAGAAAAGAACTATTTCATTATTATTATTATTATTATTATTATTATTATTATTATTATTATTATTATTATCATGATCATGATCATCATCATCATCATCATCATCATTACTCTTCTGTGTACTAGTTCTTTGTCAACATTTTTACCACAAACAATACATTTTCGTCATAGGCCTATACAATAGAAGCATAGTTGTTAAAATAAAATACTGTACATACAAAATTTTCGGTTGAAAGCTACGTTTTACAATGCCACGTTTAATGAAATCTGATAAGAATGTAGAGTGATCAGTCGTATTAGGTATGATAGTTTCCGTGTACGCAAGGGAACACTCTTAATGAATGGCAATGTATTTTTAAACGAAAGTAGATGTCTTATTTTTTGTACCGGGAAGGGGAATCTGATTTATAAATTGAGGGAATTGATTCTGCAGTAGAATGAATAGCACCGCGTCTGTATAGGCCTACACTTGACCGTACAGGAAAAACCACCAGACAACTTTATATTTATGTGAGTAGAGATAACAGAGAGCACAAAGGCAACATTGGCAAATTATATTATTTCCTAATGCAGCTGGACATAAGTAATCTGATTTTAATTCATCGTAATCACACAAAATGTTAAGGGTGGCATTGATCTCCAACGGGACTTCAATTTTAAGACAATTCGTGCTCTATTTTGTACCTAAAATTTACCACATAAATGTAGGTAAATAAATACATTTCTGAAAATTTTTAGGACGAAATAGTAATTACTATTATTAATTATTCAGTGACAATTTTTAAAAATCATATCTACAACATTAGTAGCACATAAATCTCTTTCAGAAGATCACATTTCTTTAAATAAAAGTACGGGAATAAAAAAAAAGATGTTGTACAATAGGCCTATTACTAAAATAATTCTTTAAAAAGAACCGTAGTAGACTATCCTCCTGAGCCCTGAGACATTTGTTGTTTTTATTTTTAAAGTTCAGTATAATTCTACACTTAAAAAAATCCACTGGCATGATTAAAAATGCTGACAAAATTCTGCAGGTTATAGTTAGGGCACAAATGCAGGTATATATTATACCTCCGGCCTCTGCACATACATCTTACATCATAATCATGTATGAAATACAGTAGCTATAATATACTATACTCTCAGGACTCAGGAGGGTATGTTTATGTTATTATTATTATTATTATTATTATTATTATTATTATTATTATTATTATTATTATTATTATTATTACTATTATTACTATTATTACTATTCATAGATTTCAAAAAGGGGTATGACTCGGTTAAGAGAGAAGTTTTATATAATATTCTTATTGAATTTGGTATTCCCAAGAAACATTTTCGATTAATTAAAATGTGAAACTTAAAGCAGAGTCCATATAGGTCAGTTTCTATCTGATGCTTTTCCAATTCACTGAGGGCTAAAGCAGGGAGATGCATTATCACAGTTACTTTTTAACTTCGCTCTAGAATAGCGTAATTCCGGGTTAGATGGCCATAGTTTTTTAAATCACTTAGAACAGGGTAACCGATTGGTAAAGAAATACGAAACAAATCAAATACGTTCCTTCTAGGTTATGTTTCTCCACTACAGTGCCTCAGGGCGCATAGAATTCACTGATGTAATAAAAAAATACGTTTGAAATATAATAGGCCACTGGCCATCTCACCCACATATGTTGGGATAGGATATAGGGATAGATGGCCACCATAATTTTTAAGTAAATTCATAACAATTTTTTGTAAAACAATGAGGTTTTATGCACTGGACACATAAATATAGTGTCTAAGTGCATAATTATGATTGTTTGAAACTTTTCAACAACTTTATTTTTTGTTTTTTCCTCTTTTAGTGAATTTTCCTTAAAACAATACAGAAATAAATTGAAACGCTTATGAACATATTATTATAATAATAATCCGAGGCACGACAGCCCATGAAGGACCATGATCGACCAGCCGGCTGCTGGCCTCACGTCCATATGTCGAAGCAGAGGTGGACGATCATCCAACCAAATGGCGGAATCGTGTGATTAGCCCGATGATCCCCCCAGCCGCTACAGCAGGCTTTCTTAACCGGATTTCGCTACCTATCGTAGTTACCCAAGTGCATCACGATGATGGGTGGGCACCGGTCCCATACACTGGCTCAAATTTCATGAGATAATTTCTTCCCTCATGAGTTCGAACCAGCGCGAATTCCGTAACGCGAGTCCTAGGCAGGATGCCTTAGGCCACGACGCGGGACCTTATGAACATGTTAATGAAACAAAATCCTGAAAGGTCAAAGTAACAGTATCTTTTCCAGTTGGTTTCCGGGATAGGAAGCGTTGTCTCACAAGCAAACATTCTGATGGGAGCAAATAAAAAAGTTATTTTTTTTTCTTCCGCCATATTAATAATGTCAAAAGAAGTGCTTATACAAATTTTGGCCACTCGACCGTAATTACGAGTCCATCCAGAAAGTGATTTTACCTGGGGCCGTTTACATAAAAAAACACAATTACATGGAAAGATTTATTGAAACAGATACAGCAATTGTTGCGCTAATTGTGTAACGTATCTCCCACTGGAATTGAGACATTTGTCATAACATGGGATCAATTTTTGTACCATTGTGTCGTAGAAGTCAGCTTCCTGGGATCGAAACCAGCGTTGGACAGCCGCCTGCACCTCTCTACCGATCCCATCATATGACAAATATCTCATTCCGGTGTGGAATGTGTTGAAAAAATAGCTCAACAATTGCTGTATGTTCAATAATTTTTTTAATTAAATTGTGCTTTCTTTCTGTAAACAATCCCTGGCGAACTTTTTTACGGCCCTCGTAATTGCGGTCAAGTGGCCAAAATTTTTATAAGCACATCTTTTGACGTTATTAAAATGGTGAAAAAAAAAATAACTTTTTTATCTGCTCCCATCAGAATGCTTGCTTGTCAGCCAGTCAGAGAAATTGACAAGTTCTTCAGCAAAAATGTAAGCGAGACTATAGACATCGGTCCCTGTAAGGGAAAATCCATGTTCCTGCATATTTAATATGGCGAACAAACCTACATCCATTGTCATTGCCTATGTGTCACTTGGTCCCATTGCACCCTTTGTATAATTGTGTTTTAACTCTACTTTCCAGGGCTTTTCTTGGAATATGAAATGTAATGAAGGCTTGACGTACAGAAGTGCCATATTTAATGGCTTCAAAAGCACGGTATAAGTCATCTTCATTCCAAAGATACGTTTGCTGCCGGTCTTTGCTTTATATTTTATCGGAATCTAGAAATAACGATACTTTTAACATAATAATATTCCTCAATTGTAGGCCATCTATCCCGGAAAAATGCTGGCCATCTCTCCTTTTTTTACGGGAGAGATGGCCATACCGCGTAATAAAAACTGGCAGCAGTGAAGAGAACAAATACAGTTAAGATAGAATGTTTAAAGATGCCTTACCTCTTTAATAATGTTTCCATCAAATTTCCTCACAAAATGCAGTATTTCTCTATTGTTATTTCAGAAGGTGAAAAATTATTGCAAGCTCACAGACTCACGAACGGCTACAAAACGCGGAAATAATAACCTTCCGTTTTCGCAGGTGCAACAATCACTTCGTTTAATTAACATCTGGAGGCAAACCGATTTTCATTCGAAACAGATGATTAGAATAAAAATAAGAGCGGTTGGTCGTCTCACCCGCATGGCTATCTCCCCCGGAATTACCCTATGTCATTAGGAAAGTTCAGGATAACTCAGAGGGTTTGGAATTGAACGGGTTACATCAGCTTCTTGTCTATGCGGATGATCTGAATATGTTAGGAGAAAATCCACAAACGATTAGGGAAAACACGGAAATTCTACTTGAAGCAAGTAAAGCGATAGGTTTGGAAGTAAATCCCGAAAAGACAAAGTATATGATTATATCTCATGACCAGAATATTGTACGAAATGGAAACATAAAAATTGTAGATTCATCCTACGAAGAGGTGGAAAAATTAAAATATCTTGGAGCAACAGTAACAAATATAAATGACACTCGGGAGGAAATTAAACGCAGAATAAATATGGGAAATACCTGTTATTATTCGGTTGAGAAGCTTTTGTCATCTAGTCTGCTGTCAAAAAATCTGAAAGTTAGAATTTATAAAACAGTTATATTACCGGGTGTTCTGTATGGCTGTGAAACTTGGACTCTCACTTTGAGAGACGAACAGAGATTAAGGGTGTTTGAGAATAAGGAGGGATGAAGTTACAGGAGAATGGAGAAAGTTACACAACACAGAGCTGCAAGCATTGTATTCTTCACCTGACATAATTAGGAACATAAAATCCAGACGTTTGAGATGGGCAGTACATGTAGCACGTATGAGCGAATCCAGAAATGCATATAGAGTGTTAGTTGGGAGGCCGGAGGAAAAAAGACGTTTGGGAAGGCCGAGACGTAGATGGGAAGATAATATTAAAATGGATTTGAGAGAGGAGGGTAATGTTGGTAGAGACTGGATTAATCTTGTTCAGGATAGGGACCAATAGCGCGCTTATGTGAGGGCGGCAATGAACCTCCGGGTTCCTTAAAGGTCAGTAAGTAATTAATTAAGTATTAGTATTTATTATTATTATCATCATCATTATCATTATTATTATCATTATTATTATTACTATTATTATCATTATTATTATTATTATTATTATTATTATTATTATTGTTATTAGGCCCTATATGAAATATGTCTGTACTTGCTAATGAATTGTAGGCCTATCCTATAGGCCTATTTTTTTTAATAACTTTTGTTTCAAAGTAGCTTTTTTCGACAAGGAAGCAAAATTTTTATTTTATTAGGCCTCTACTGATTTTTTTTTCTAAAACGAAATTCTTTAGAGGGAAATTTTGTAAAATTAAATTATATGGGACAAAGGCAGGGGACAGAAGTAATTTCGTAATACTGAATATTTGTTTATGCTGACGCTCGTTATAACGACTTTTCTTATTAGTCTAACGTTTTCACTACTCTTTTTAGTATTGGCGCTATGGTATAGGTAATCTCGCTCGAAATAGGTTTTGTATTGATTTTGAACGGTAATTTTAAGTGCTTAGTTTAAAGATGGGACTGATACATAGAGAAATTGTTATGCTAATAATTACTTCGTTCAAGAGTTTGAAGTGATAATTCTACACGGAAGAAAACTGCTCTAACAACTCAATGTAACATTAATAACGAAGTCTTACATAAGTACAGAAGTTAAACATCACAAACTTACATTACTAGCTTCAGATACTAAGTCAAGTTGCCAGCCTCCAGTCAGATTGTTTTGCTTCGTTAATTTAATATGCTACACTCGGGTATATACTGTATGTAAAAATAAGTCATCTATTTCTTACGTTAATTGCCTTGTGCTTGCTTTATAGTGAGCCTGTCTTGGCGTGTAGTACTAGGCAGGACAGCACAATGTACCTCCCTGCACATGATGTTACAGCGCCGCGGGCATTGCACGCATCATGTTAGTAGCAACATGGAGAGTGCAGGGAGAAAACAAAGGCGAGCACGACATACCAGCACTTCAACAGTGCACCAAATCGTGCTGTGGTCATTTGCATTATCTTTCTCTTTCTGCCTTCAGCCTACCCCATTGTGTCAGTCTGTAACGTTTCTCATCCGGGTCTATCATCTTGCCCTGAAGCCAGGCCACCCGCCTCAATGGACGAGAGTAATCATATGCAGGTGAAAGGAGAGACTACTGGCGCGGAGGAAAATAGTAATAAAAAAGCATTCCACAAGTACTTAATTTCATGTCCCAAAAATGGTTGCACTTAGATTTCTAAATGAGATTGCTGGTATGATGCAAGCATTCTGCTGCTGTTTTTAAACACAGTGGTGATAATTGCATCACTAATCGATTATTTAATGACGCTGTATAAACTGCGAGGTCATCTAGCTTCGGTGGAATTGGTAATACTGTGATGAGCAGACACAGGAATAATATTAAATTTCATATTCTAAACCGTTACTATTCACTGAACAACAAGAATTTTGCTCCGACTTAAAGCAATGATCTGAATCCGAAAATGTATCCCTTTTTTTCGTATCACGTAAGGTTCCTAAGACATACTATGATTTCACTTTTCGATAAGCGCTCCCCCAGAAAACATCTGGTGCGGGTTGGGGGTATAAACCAAAACAAAAACTAATGCATTTTATGAGTTTATGCCTTATTTTCGGTTTCTTGTGATTGTTAGCATGTTATTTTGTACATTTAATAAATAAACATATATTGGTCCCTTCTATTAAGTAAATTTCATAACAGTTTAAAGTGAGGTCTATGCAATGAACAAACAAGGGTGTAGTTTTCAGTAGGCCTATTTAAAGGAAATGTTTACTAATTTGAGTGAAAGCAAATTAAAAGAGGTTTCATCGGTCCACAAATTCACAAAGTTATGACTGACCTTTTGTTTGGGAAAAATTTTCCGTTACAGAAAGAATGGCATGGCGAGCTTTCAAAGACGTTTGCTCAAATTTCCTTGGAAATTCTAGGGCAGGCAACTACATAGAACTTGTTGTAGAAACCATGTTAAGTGCATATGACAAAATAGAGTGCAATATATCTCTCAAAATACAATTTTTACATTCTCATTTGGATTTCTTTCCTCTTAACTTTGGAGCGGTAAGCGACGAGCATGGGGAAAGATTTCATCAAGAAATATCTGAAATGGAAAGGCGATATAAAGGAAGATCATCATCCAGCATGCTTGCGGACCATTGTTGGTTCCTTGTAAAAGGCAGTCTTGGGTGTAGTTATAAACAGAAGTCATCCAGAAAGTTATTTTAAATATAAGTTTAAATTCCGAGATTTTTCCCATTATATAAATCAAATATTTTTATTGTTGTTGTGTTTTAAACTATGTAACATAATTTTTGTTTCCAGTATACATTATTCAAGTATTATGAGGAATTCTGAATCCCTAGTGTGTTGTAATTTTATCAGTAGCAGTGTAAAATTAAAAACAAATAAGTTTTGTCATAAAAAATGCAATTCATTTTCCCCGGAAAATGGTACGTGATGGGGCAATTTGGATTTTAAATTCAGATTTAGGGCATACATATTAGTAATATTCACCTATTTTTATTTCGAAGCAAGACAAAAACTAAAATTTGTTGTTCAGTGAATTATCGATATGGGAACAAGGATTTTCATGATTCGCGATGTGTAGAATACAATTGAAGTCAAAATAACTTTCATATCTCACAATGTTTTCGTAAAATTTTCATATTTCACTCTGAATGTCTATTTTTTCATATCTTGCCTGATTTCCCCCCTTTCCCCCGTTAATATTTATATAACTGTCAGTGAACCGGGCTTTCCAAATATTATAAGAACACAATAGAGATGTTTTCTAGGAAACACTTGAGAAACCCAAGTCACCCATTTCACGAACATTCCGGGATTCTCAAGAGTAAGTAAAATCTCCAAATAGCCACCGGCGTAGCTCAGGCGGTTTGCCTACTGATCCGGAGTTGCGCTCGGGCGTGAGTTCGATTCCCGATTGGATTCATTACCTGATTGGGTTCTTTCCGAGATTTTCCCCAACCGTAAGGCGAATGTCAGGTAATTTATGGCGATTCTTCGGTCTCACCTCACCAAATACCATCTCGCTATATATCACCAATTGCTTCGACGCTAAATAACCCAGTAGTTCATACATCGTCGTTAATTAACAAATTTAAAACAAATCTCCAAATTCTTCTTCAGAATCATTGACCACATGGCGTGAATTAAATCGAGTAGCCAAAACAAAATAAGTGGCTCCTATTGCAACTTTGCATATTCGTTTGAATCCCGAGAATGTATTTTCAGTGTTAAAATATCTGCTTGTATACGTGAAAATTAATTATATGACCTTGTAAGTGTTCTCGTATAATGTAGTAAGGTAATCGTTACTTTCAATAATACCCGGATTTCTTATTTTTATGATAGTAATTTAATGCAGTGATGCCAAAGGAGGCGCATCTTTCTGACCTTGACGTCGTGCGCAGGCATCAAGCGCTAGGTATGGAAGGAGGAAAGGTTATGTATATGAATAAGCAGCCTATTTGATTAAGAAGACAGTGGTGTACAAACTTCAAATGGAACGTAAAATTTCATGTCGTTATTTTTATATAGCTACTTTCTGTTTGATATTTCCTATATTGTCTGTAAAACAAAAGTACTAACACCAATTTCTTAATATTGCACTTGTTCTTTAAATGTTAGTAACATAATAAAGAGCTAAGAACGAATATCAATAGTAGTACATTTGTACTATACTACGTGAATGAAACACGTTATTCATAAAGAAAGTAATATTCCAAAGAAAGAGATTGAGTGTGACATTGTATGTTGGAATTGATATTGATGGTATCTTTAGTCTTATAAAAGTAATCAATAAATTAACCAGAACAATATTACATTACAAAGCAAAGTTACCTAGATATATGTTTTAACGGTAACTAATATTACATAACAAAACTTTTATCGCATTCTGCTTTTAAGGTGATATTGGTGCGCAACTTCCTATCATCAGAATATTAAATTACTTTATCGAAATCTGCTGAAGCTATAGCTGACTTTTTTACAACACATCGGTACGTATCTTTTGTTTATGATGTAACAATAGTTGCTTTGTTAATTCATTTCCTTACAAACATTTTCCATGGGAATATTTTCAAAATTTATAATGCACTATCTTCAGTTATACGTATTTAGCCTATGATATATTAGATTTACGAAAACATTGTTTCAGTACCTGTAAGGTTACTAAGCAAACATATCAGATAATTTCACTATTCTGTAAAAAGTAGAGAAAACATTCCTTTTGAATAAAAAGCAAACTTGTGAAAAATGAGCATTAAAATTAAAACTTACATTCTTATAATGCACTTATACTTCTCAGACAAATATAAAAATTAACATGGATACAGTTTTAATAAATTCTCTTCCCTTTATCCATTGAATCAATGATATCCACCCCTTATATATAGCTCGACCAAGCGGCATATACTAACTCTTCCGTCTGCCTCTTTCCTTTCCTCTGTAAAGCGCTCAGGCTCTCCTGAGCTCTAAAACGCGCGCTTGCGCCTATGGGCATCAGTTGACATGACTAATCTCATGGCTTAACATATACGCACTTAATGGAAATGTATTGCTATTTACTTTCTTCTCCAGATTAAATACTTTTTGGATTCGAAAAAGACAGTGAAAGTAAAGCAGTGTTAGCATTTGCTTTGCACTGAAAGAGAGTCGGCCTTGTTTACTGTCGTGTTAGCTATGTATACGCAGGCGACAGATTGTTGAACGAAATTTTTTTTTCGTCAACCTTTATGGCTGGCAACTGTCCGGTAACAGTGAAAGATAAATTTGTCGCTTCGTTGGCGTGTGTGTTCATCGGACACAGTTTTGTTGCCAGCGTCTTCATGGATGTAGTAGAAGTAGCTACTATTAATTTTGGATCTTGTAGACTGGAATTGAATACGAAGACGTGCAAGTCATTTTGGGTAGATCCTATTTACCGTGAAATACTGTCACTTGGAAAATTTTATACGAGTTTTTTCAAAGTTATAGGAATTATCCTGATAAGTTTTGTGCTACTGAGTTATAGAGTGAGAATTTTCATTTGTTATGAACTTTGATTCACAGCAATTAGAGAAAAAATGCGTCAGAGCTCGTCGTGTGGTAGAAGCCACCTTTGAGATGTTATCTACTCGTTCTTCTCCTGCTGTTGGTCCTTAAACCACTCGCATTACTTTTCCATTTTCAGACCTCAAGTCATTTAACTCTTATAGCCTATGTCAGTCGTTGGCCTTTCCGGCCTTCCTTCAAGTCGTCGTGGTCTTCCTCCAGACCACAATAGTCCAGAAATTAACTGGTACTCAAAATGAGACAACTCACAGAATCTCAAATTTGAACTTTTTAAGCCAAATTCTTAAGAGTATTTTACCGATAGTAATTGTTATTCACTTTCGATCAAAACAGTTCGCCATAATTGCAAAAAGGAATACGTTCAATGCCGAAAAATCAAGTTTCTTTCATGAAATTTTACAGATTGTAGAGTTCCCCGAGAAAAAACCTCTGCAACGTCATCTTTTTCCACTACAAATTCCAACAAGACTTGGCCGGGGATCGAACCCTGGATGGAAGACCAGCGCGCTAGCATTTGAGCCACAGACGCGGCTATGTACGTACCTCGCCACGAACCTTACGACCTCGCTATCTCACCTTTTGTCCTCATATCTTTAATCAAATGTTTCAGCAACTATGGCTTGTGCAACACAAGGCACATGATGACGGTAAACTAGGCCTATATTACAAAGTAGTCATAAACGTGAAAATATGGCATTCATTAAGTGAAGTGACTCCCTTTTTATGTTTCCTTCAGGCCTCTTATAAGAATGCTCGTCTTTAGAGCTACATTTAGTCTTTTATCACTTGCTACTGTAATATTAAGATCAACACTATGCAATGATAATATGTTTCAACAATCTTCGTTATAGTGTATTTCACACTTTCTTGCTTGCTACGCTTCCAGAGAATTTGTCGCGTAAATATACCAATAATAATTAATGTATATCCTCTAGGTCAGTGGTCGTCAGCACTCGCTGAAATGTGTAAAGGGTAAGCGGAGCCATCCCGTGGGTCCCGTCGTGCAGGAGGAAGAGGTAGAGAGCATACCCGCTAGCAGCTACGAATGCACCATAGTGTAGTGTCTTCTCCGCGGGTAAGAGATGCTAGCCCCAGGGTGCTCTGTGCTGATGACCGCTGCTCTAGGTATTTGAAATAGTTATAGGGACAAAGTGGGGCGTGCGATTGCGTCTTAGGTAAGGCGTAACGCTGCAAGCCAGAAGGTCGCGGGTTCGATTCCCGATGGGGTCATGGTTTTTCTCAATTGATCTAATCCTTTCTGCCACAGTATGGCCCTGCGGTTTACTTAGTATCTAACAGAAATGAGTACCAGAAGCATTTCCTTGCGCGTAAAAGCGGCGAGTACTAGGTCTGACATCCCTACTGCCGATTTTGTTTGTAAAAGTGGGAGTCTTAATCTCCCGCCACCCTCTGGGCCGATTTGGCCTCTCACGGGGTTGACTTTACATTTATAGAAACAAAGCTCTGTAATAGTACAAACATTGATTTCCAAACGAAGCACTGTGATACTCCCTAACTGTTGTCTGATGCTTTGGGAGAAGAACAGTTCTCTGAACAAAACAAATACCACATCTTTATAAAATAAACATTAAATAACCATTATTTTGAACGGTTAATGCGTATACTCGGTACTGAGAATGCATTGATCAATCTTGTACCTTACATAATTTCAGAATCAGCAAACTTGATAACAGGTAATAATCTTATTTCGAGTCGTTGAAAATGCCTGTACCACTGTTATGAAAATCTGGCTCTCAGGTAGAAGCTCCCTGTGAAGCAGGCTTGAATAATTTCAAGGGAAAAATTGTTCCGGGGCCGGATATCGATCCCGGGACCCTTCGCTTAGCTCACGAATGCTCTACCGACTGAACTACCCCAGGAACCATACACGGCACCGTCACAATTCATCCTTTTATATCCACACAACTCAAATGGGCTGACAAGACGCCATTGTACCACTGTTATTTCTCTATTTTATTCATAACCGATTTTTCTGCAGTCCGAATTTATCACAGACATCATTGTTCTCTTTTCGTGGAATAAATGAGACAAATCTGAACAGTTCTTGAATTAGGAGCAGGACTGAGTGATTATAAAATTTGTTATTACAAAATTGCTAAAACAACTGTGCTTGAATGTACTGTACCATGTACAAAAAATAAATTTTCTACTTACATGCTACAATGTATGTGTTCTATAATTAAAAGTGAAAATTGAAATGAAAATAAAAGATTACTATTCAGAAAAATTACTTTTCTAGCGTTAAATCTATATGTACGATGTCATTAAAATATATTATTCGAGATGGCCAGTTGTAATTTTCTAATGACACAGTTATAATTATGGTGTTTTCATTGCGTATACATTTATAGCTTGAGTTTTAAAGGTATCTCCTTGCAAATATCAGCTCTTAGTTTACTTCTGCTTTCTTGATTGTAATGTAGCTAATTAGAAGAAGTGGTACAAGCAATTTTTACATATATAGAATTTTGCTTTTTTTTGTTTCTTGTAATTCTCCCTAAATAAAGCCATCCTAATTTCCTGACTTTCTTTTAAGTATTTCCATTTCATGTTATTGAATTAACATGACGAAGAGTATATTTCCATTACTTCATCTGTTTAGTTTCTTAAACATTTTTGGAACTAAAGAAGTTAAAAAAACTTACTACCAATTAGGCCTATATGAAAGGAGGTGCTAAAACTGATGACCTCGTTGTTCATTCATTTCGGCATCTCTTTAAAAACAGCCAACACTCTCCGTATTCCTCGTTCACAAATAGTGACAATCTTCTGATGGATATCAGGTTTCATTTATTCCAGGGTGCATGGGTTTGTCTTGTATGCGTCATCTTTTAATTTACCCCAAAGATAAATGTTGCAGAAGGTTAGGTCGAGGGATTGAGGGGCTCAAATGTCCCTACTAATAACTTTGCCCTGTCATCTAAATATTGGCAGTACGGGCTGTCGCAGAGTCCTATTCAAGTATACAATTAGTAACTTTCTAACTGCTTTTATTCCATAAATAGTTAAAGAAACTGTACATTGCATTACTGTGATTCTGTGGTATCTGCACACGGCAACGAGCGACGTATGAGCTGATAGCACAAACACCGCGCTCTTGTCCGCTCTTAATTGGCTCTCTTTATATACAACAGGATTAATTCGGAGCTTCAATTTTTTTCTACTTTGATAATTAATATATACATTCCTTGTTAAGGAAGAGCATTTCACTATATTAAATCTTTATCTCTTTATCATATTGTTAAAAGTAAAAGTTTCTGAGACGTATTTTAATGTAATCTGAGTATTTTTACAGTTCTATAAATATTTTTGGGATTATAATATTTTCTTATTCCTTTTATTAGATATTTCTTTTTATAATGCATATCATTCTGTAATCGTTTTATTCCAAGCTACAATTTGTTTTGTCCTGAAGAAACTACATACTTTTAAAGTTGTTGCTGCTCAAAATGAGAACCTTGATTTCCGATACAAACCTTGCAGCGCCTAATTTTTTATACAAGTAAACTACGCCAACCATCATCTTCGTCTATTATAAATTCCACTTGGACCCAACGGAATATTAAAATCTTTAACATTTTTTTTTTCTTTGTGCGAAGGACTGGCCCGAAGACCAGCATCGCAACCTCGAATGGGTTTGTTATACCTTTACCATGCCTTTCATTGAATTATTTCGTCTTCTTTTTTGTAGATATCGTAACTCTGCTACGTATTGCCATCTATCGATTCAGCCATGTAGGCTCAGTATTCAATGAAGTCCCACTGGATTGCACTTTCACCCTCCAGGAGCTTACTACGCCTCCTCACACTGATGTCACCTGTACGTCAATCACAATATTACATCATGCAGCGCGGTTTTGGCTATTGAAACGATGATTATGATAAAGAACACTTAAATGAAGAGTAACGGTGAAATGATGAAGGAAAACGGTAGAAGTCCGATAAAAACCGTCAAGAACCTTGGATTTGTCCACCACAAATACGACTCCGCTACCACCGGGTCTCGAACCCGGTTCATCAGGCATCTTAAGCTAGCGTTATGACAACTGAGTAGGGTGAACACATTCACATCGATAAAAAAAAGGCCACAAAGCTTCAAAAAGCAAGACATTGTTCGAAAAAAAGAGGACAGAAATATGTATATAGATTTAGGCTTAGGCCTATATAATACTTTAAATTACATAAATATCTATTTTATTGCTTAATATTTACAGTACACATTTAGGCTTATATCACACTTAAAAGTATGTTAATACCTATTTCATTACAAAATAATTATGAAAAAACTTAATAATAATGATAATTTTTAGCTACATATAAAAGTTAAGGCAACTATTTATTAAAGAGGACAAAAAATATATTTTTAGATTTACATTCGTACTTCCATCTCTCGTTTTACTATCTACCTGCCTGTGAGCAACGACCATAACAAGGGGGAGCAAAGAGAGTTATTATGATCGTTGGCAAAGAGTATATTCCGTCGATGTTGCTGCCACCCACAGGCAAATTACTTGAAAAAGGCGTCAAATCAGATAATTTCAAAATATCAGGTATACAAGTTACGAAAAGGAGGACATTTCTTGATTTTTAAAAAATCCGCCCGGACCCCGGACAAAGGCCTAAAAAGGAGGACATGTCCGGATGAAAGAGGACATCTGGTCAACCTACAACTGAGCCACCAAGACAATGTAAGACTAATAACTTTTTTAATGATGGCATAAATGATTTTACAAAATCATTTTGAACTTCTCGACATAGAGATGAATAGCTGCAAAATTTACAGTTAGGTCAACGTTAGAAAATTGAAGTTTTATGTCGTTACAAACATTAGGGGCTAAATCATAGTAGTAATTTAGGCCCAAGAATATATAACAAATTTATATTTCAATATCCTAATCTTGTCAATTCTAATAGTTCTAGTCTTAAATTTAAAACTTGATGTATGGATTTTATAAAAATTGAAAAATTGTAAATTTAGATTTATATATTCTTATTGTGTAGTAGACATATGACAAATTGTATTATATACGGTACTTCTTAATTTTAATTCAGGAATCCGCCCCTGAGCACGAGTTCTACTCATTCAGGGGCGAGCTAAAGTTTTTCTGTTTATATTATATTTTATGTTACAATTATTAGTAAAATAAATAAATAAATAAAATGACGGACGGAAAGCAGAACATTGGGCACAATTCTTTCAAATACTTGCTACATATAATTGCTTCCAACATTCTGGTTCTGTGAACTCTTCAAACAACTTTGTTGTAATCTTTATTCTAATGAAATTTAACGTAAAATTACTTTCATAATAGCTAAAGATTTCGTGGCACACCTGTTACTTAGGTGTCGTCATCAATTTCACGCACATGATTGCTCGATTTATGTTGGATGTTCAGATACTGTTAGTTGGATACCTGTGCCTGAATTTGGTGCCTATCGAATGGAAAATCACTTTTGAAAAGATTTCATCCCATGAAGCAGGTTCGTATGCGACCGAGTTTGTGATAATGATGTGATGATGTGATGACCATTACGAAGTAGGCCAAAAGTCTTCAAAGGAGGTGAGTTTAGTTAGTGATATAATAGGAAATGATGTGTGTTTATGTAACATATTCTCTGAGGGCTGCCCGTGGTTTTAGTAAAATACTAGTAGAAATGAGTTTTATAATATACCGGCCACAAACTTAGTTTCCTTTTCAAATAATTTTCCAAACTGATATTCAATTCTTATGGCCGTGGATAGCTGTCTTGATTTGTGTGACAGGAACTTCGATGAAGAGGTTATTATACCAAATAGTACCAGGATACAACAGGCAAGGAAGAATAAGAATCAAATTATGAAAAGAAAAGGATAATAATTAAAAGAATAAAATCACAACGGAATAAAGGCGATGAAAACAATGTTATAAAGAAGGAGGTGCCAAATGTATTGGAGGAAAAGAGATGAGAAAAATGAGATCAAGAAAATGAGAT
Source organism: Periplaneta americana (assembly GCF_040183065.1). Lineage (NCBI taxonomy): Eukaryota > Metazoa > Arthropoda > Insecta > Blattodea > Blattidae > Periplaneta > Periplaneta americana. Next base: position 87,166,094 of record NC_091127.1, read on the forward strand.
GATAAAATGAGATGAAGAAAGAGAGATGAGGAAAACAAGATGTTAGGGGAGGAAATAAGAAAAACGAGGCGTTAGAGGAGGAAATGAGAAAAAGAAGGAAGAAATTAAGGAAAAGATACATGAAAATAACAAGTAAGAAGAGAAGATGAAAACATTTGGTTTATGATGAGATGAGAAAAACAAGATGTCAGAGGAGAAAATGAGAAAAAGTAGATGTTAAGAGAGGAAATGAAAAAACGAGGTATTGGAGGAAAACAGGGAGGATGAGGAGACGAGAATAACAAGTAGGAGGAAAATGAGATGAAAAACGGTGTTGATAAGGAGATGGGAAAATAGGATAATGAGGAAGAAATGAGGAAAATGTCATGCAGGAAGAGATGACAAGAATGAGTAGGAGGCGAAGTTAAAAAGCATGATGTATGAGGAAATGAGGAAAATGAGTATGGGAAGAAGATGAGATAAATAGAGTGTCTTACGATATGAGAAAAACAAATGTGAAGAAGAGATAAGATAAACAGGGTGGAGAAGGAGGAGATGAAAAAATGAGCCAGGAGAAGCTAAATAACGAGGCGAAGAAGAAAAAATCGATAGGTGCATGGTTTCAGTATGCTGCTAATCCTTGCGCAGAACTTTGTGTGAGTGGTACGAGATATGAAAAAAAAAAAAAAGAGAGAGAGAGAGAACAAGAAGAATACAAGGGCAACGAGGTGAAAGAGGAGATAAGGACAACGAGATTAGAAGAGAAGATGAGAATAACGAGGTTCAGAAGGAGGAGATGAAACGAGGTGGAAGAGGAGATGAAGAAACGATGTAGAGGAGGAGAACATCAGGATAACAAGGTTAAGGAGGAGGAGATGAGGACAACGAAGTGCAGAGAGAGATATGAGCACAACGAGGTGGAAGAGGAGAAGATGAGGCTCCTTTCTAGCTCTCCAACGTTTTAATGATAAATATATTATATGGCATAAACAAAATAATTTTGAAACATGTTAGGCTATTTCAGACAGTATTTTTTCTCCATAATCTGGCATTATTAAAAAAAAATTAAATACACAGTTCTCTTCCTAATTAGCAGTAATTCTGTATAGAAACATTCAGACTGAGTGAATGAAATTTGTATGAGTAATAGAACTGAAGGGTTCAGAGCCATAGTGGGCCAAGCGCCAAATATTAAAACGGAGAAAACAAGGGTTAAAATGAAATGAATGCCATAACTCATTGAAACATAAAGCAAGTACTATAAAGTATTCACATTAAAACTAAATGATATGACGATCTTCATTAAACTATGATATTCACTTAACTTTAACCCTTGCTTTCTTCATTCTTAATAAATAACGCTTGGCCCACTATGGTTCTGAACCCTTCAATTTTGAACATTTTCCCCCTTTAAAAAACTGAATAACTGAAATATTAAGTGTATGACGAAAGCCAAATTCTGATTACTCTATTAGGTTGTAAAGCTCTATCTTAAAACATGTAGAACATTTCATTTTCACCATAGCCTAGTACTTCCTTAAGGCAGGAGATGGACTCTCGTCCATCAAAGAACAAAGAAGTACTGAAGTTAGTGGTTTTTCATTGTATTGGGTTATTTTACGACGCTGTATCAACATCTCAGGTTATTTAGTGTCTGAATGAAATGAAGGTGACAATGCCGGTGAAATGAGTCCAGGGTCCAGCACCGAAAGCCACCCAGCGAGTTAGTGGTGATAGTGATTGTGTTACTCATTATTTTGTCTAGTAACCTGATGATGTTGACTATTGCAAAGTGATAGCGTGGAATATGACGATGTAAATCGTTAACAATATGCCTTCATTGTTAATGTCACTACCAAATTCCAGTCGCCATCTTAGATTTCCCTTCTTTTTCGCTTGACACTGAACACATCCATTAAGACGAGGGCTTTTAACGAGACACAGAAACCATCTCTCAGAAACAAAGGATTTAGGTGCGAGTTTACCACTTCTGGTTTATGTCTGTGTTGTTTTTTGGGCTGCATTTCTACTTTGAGCGTGACAGTGGAGTGGTGACAGTGCAGACGTATGACGTGTTGACGAGAGTGAGCGCATGTCACAGCAGGGGCAGATAGAGCGGCGCTCCTCGCGGGAGGTCCGGCGTCACCGCCCGTGCCAAGGTACACATGTGTACCTAACAGCTGTGAGACTTCACACGCCCTCCGCTCCCGTATCTTCTGAGCTTTAATTATGTTGATTTGCTTTAATGAAATAAGTTCATGAATAGAATGGTGTCGTACTAAGGAATGAGGTGACTGAGAATTAAGCTAATCTACATAAACATTTTACAATATTTTACTATGGAACGTACGTAAGACAGCAATGCATACAGTTTTATACGTACGTCCAGTTCTAATCATAGCATGTCTCACCATCATTATCATCATCATCATCATCATCATCATCATCATCATCATATACCACCACCACCACCACCACCACCACCACCACTATCATCTTCGTCATGGTATAACATCGCACAGTCATCATATTCCATGGTCTCATTATCGTAGTGTCATATCCTCTTAATATACTATCATCATCTCATACTGTCGCAATCATAGCTTCATCTCATCGTCTCATTATTACATCAAAATTTCATTCTCTCACGATCTAATTTCTTAGTCTCATTATTATAGCATCGTCTCATCATTACATCATTTTATCGTTTCATTGTCACCACATTATCTCACTGTCTGACTATCATCATATCATAATCTCATTGTCTCAATCTACTGACATCATCGTCTCATTGTGTTATCCTGGTTAGCAGAATGTTAGTCCATTACGTTTTCGTTCATTCGTAATTTGGTCCCAATTTTGCGTTTGTCCAGTTGTATGTTTGTTGTGCATCAAATTTTGTCTACAAAACTTTCGTCCATGTCATTGTAGTATTTATGTGAAATTTCGTCCTATATATATTTTGTCCTCACCTGATTTAGTCCAATTTTATTTACTTGAAATTTTCGTAGCTGTGTTTATTACAAAAAAAGAATCACTGAAATAAAACATGGGATTTATTTTCAGTTATTTCAAAGAACAAAGATCATGCATTCATTGCAGCTATTTCTTAGAAAGTGTAATTTTCTTCTTTAATTTCTATCTTCGGGGTTCTGCGCGTTGCTGTGTAATTTCATTACAGGTTGACCGATTCTTACATCGCCAATATATCCTGGTTCGATCCTTATTATAAGAGTAGTGTTGATAACAGTAGCCGTCTTTTATGAGCAGTGATTTGATTCTTTTTGAAGTAATTACTTTGGGATCCTTACCTGATAATTTTAAGTAAAACTAATGTATTAATTTCCCTAGTAATACCTGTCCATTTTTGAGTTCTGCATTATTTGGTGTCATATTGTTCGCATATATTGCTTGTAGTAATCTGAATATCCAAAATAAATCACGATTGGACAATATGTATAGGCCTATTGGACTAAATTTTTATGGACTAAAAAATTTCTGGGCGAAATTTACTCTCGGACGAAAATGCTATGGACTTATTTCACTGGACTTAAATGTGTTGATCATAGAAATTTGGACGAAATATTGTATTGGACGAAAATGTTTGGACAAACATTCCTGAAAGCGTTATCATCATGGCACCACCTCATCATCTTACCGTCATAGCACCTTCCTCTCTATTCATCGTCATAGCATTATCTCGACTAATCGGCCTTAATCTCAATTTTTCTATTTTTATTTTCTGATGTGATAAAGGCATGAAATTAAACATTTGTTCATAATAAAGTAATGTCCGGAAATGCTTCGTTTTCAAGTGATATGAAGGAAAAAATGAAAGAATATCAACTTGGAAAGTTACATTATATACTTTCTATGGTTACACAGTAACTTTTTTTTATCTAATACCAGATATTAAGAAAATGGTATTGAAAAAAATAGGAACTGCTCAAAATTGCGACCGCCATTTTTGACACATAAATTATAACGTCGTATAATTGAACGATGAATCCTTTGAAATATCTGTGTTCGGTTACGAAGATCGTCAAAAGCAAGACTACCAACTATTTCTTCTTCTATGTCGTTTGGTGTTTCATACACAATCAATTTAATATGGCCCAAACACAAAAATGAACTGGATTCATATTTGGGGAACGTGCCGGCCAAGCAACTGGACCTGCTCTCCCTATCCAACGATTCGAAAAATATACATTTAAATAATTTCGAAAATTCAAGCCGAAATGCGCGGGTGCACCGTCATGTTGAAAGATATTTTTTTTCGAATAATAATCAGGACATCTTCAAGTAGCTCCGAAATATGGCGTTGAGGTTGGTGCTCCTCATAGATTAGCTTTACCAGATTAGCATTGCCGTAAGCTGCTCCATGTCTGCATGTCTGCAAGTTAAATATTTGTATACCGATGTATTTTAATACCATGAAATTAAGTAAACAGATCTCACAGACGATATTTTGTGACATACAACGACAAAGTAACTTCCATTATTATTTCCATGGTGACAAGAACAACTGAAACATAAATGCAGCCATAATGTGAGTAATGAGCTCTGTATATTATACGAAGCATTTCCGGGCATTATTATATTAAGAAAAAATATTTATTTTCATGTCCTCTATTGCATCAGAAAATTAGGGCGAGTCAGGAAGAATAGTAAATATTTTAGGGGGTGATAGTATACAGTATTCTGAGTAAAAAGTTCATATAAACATATGCCGAGTTTTCAATGGGTGTGACAATCCTTACAATGACAAACGAGAAACAACTGCTACGTACACTATTGGCTACATACAAAGCTATATAGTACGTACGCTCAAATGAGAGCCACTTGGAACGTGCGATTGGACACACTTACCGCAGGGAGCAAGTAGGCACGCGACTCTGAACAGGTTCCATGTAAGCAACGCTGCGTTGCCATCTCTCCCTTCTGAAGACTGAAGTGAATCTTCGTGTGCGTCTTGTAAATACAGAACTAAAACACGAACATCTCCTGTTCAGAGTCCGTTGAGTCGCTATTTAAATCAATTACATAAGATTCCAAGCTAGCTTGTAAGGAGCGATAATCACTTTCTTCTGTCTTTATATGTTCGATATACCCGTACTTTACCCAATGGTTTTTATTATTAATGTCATCCATCACATTTACTATCAAATCACGTACTTCTTGAACAGATTTATTTCCCAATGTATTTTCTGACCGGACATTTCTCTTCAGTTCCGACCAAACGAATTCTATAGCTTTGAGACAACAATGGTGGGGGGGGGGCATAGTACAACATGGCCGTATTTTTATGATAGTTCGTCAATTACATAACCTTTTTTCTATGATGACTACGTTTTATCTCTTGTAGCAGATGTAACTTTGTTGTTGGGTCTGTCGTGGGCCAAAGGATGTTATTTTCACGTATAAATGTTTTAATGACATCTATTGTTGATCTAGTGGTAGATAGGGGATTCACAATACGGGAATGGTAGGACATTATCCATAATACATTGAGAAGTTTATTTAACTTTGTAGCTATTTAATCTGATAAAACTCATACACAGTTCGTCGTAGTAAGTCCCTTACGAAACCATCGATTCTACGAAATTTCTCTTTCATATTTCGATCGGCGTTTTCTTTTGTTGAATTACCTTCTCCAGAGATAATTCTCTTTATTGTTGCGCGAGACACTCCTGTAGCAGCACAGGTACTTTTCAGTGGTGTCCGGCACTTACTTTGAAATACGTATAATTATTATTAATAATTAACTCTGTTCTTGTACAATCTTACCACGTTCTAATGGCGATTGTGTGGCTTTAAGTCTACGACTATTGTTATTATCCGTTTCCCAAGGACACCACATTATAAATACAACCACAATGTATGGAACACAAAAGCACAATATACACTTACGGTCTTCTGCCTCGTTCTGAGCTAACTGTATTATTCTTGCGTGCTCGTCTGAAACCGAATACTATATGAACTTGTTCTCGGAGCACCGACTTAGATCTGTCAACAGCGCTGGCGTACCAACAACCAGCCGCATGCTTCAAGACTGAAACAGACGCCTCCCGCTCAAGGTAGGTGCAAGTGGCTCTCATTTGAGCGAACGTACTATAGTACGTGTTGCTCTTTTGAAGTCGTTTGAGAGCAGCACTGTTCATAATGGGTGTAGAGAAACAGCTGTTTGTAATTCCTTTGGCTGTAAGTATGGGTATGTTCTTCCAATATGGCGGAGTTTCTGTACCATTACACAATTATCTAAATCTCACATTTCTCGAACGAAAGATCGGCCGCGGTAGCCACGTCCATTGACCCATAAGATTCCTAGACCTTACAGAGCATGCATTATGTCCAGTCACTCCCCCACTGTTCGTACAGAGCTGAGTACGAGATCGGATGAGTCTATTTATGAATTATAGGGGAATGGCTTAGTATTTGCCTTGAACTCGGTAGACACACGTCCGACCTTCCCTTCTATTCCTATCCCCTCCACTGAAACGTTGTTCCCATACTGCACATCGCGAGTGTCTTGAAAAGTGCATGAGCTGTACTATTGTCGAGTTTTGTCTTTGGTAGTAGATGAAAGGCGAAGTTTAGAAAATAAATAAAGTAAATACAAGGAACGAATTGGGCGCTCAAATAGGCAAAATATACTGACAAATATACAATCCCTGTGAGAGCAAGAAAACTTTACATTTCTCTTCTTACCTCTAATAAAGTCAACAATTTGATTATTGGTTTCACAAGAGATAGCGGAATTAATGTTATAGACATTAAATGACATTCCCTTTAAATTAACTAATACAGCTACAGTTTTTATATACTGTAGTAATCCCGTGCAGGCATGAACTGCAGTGTCTGATGTAAGTATTAATACTATCAGAACAATTAGCATACATTATTGATGTTCGTTGACGTTATAATGAAGACAAATTTGAATCAAGCAAATCAAGATTTCAGGTATAACTCCCTGTGAAGTTGATTTGAATAATTTCGGGTTCGATGCCCGGCCCCGGATCAATTTTTTCCTCGAAATTATTCAAATTTGAATCAATTTGAATGTACTTCATTCATATTTTTTAAAACAAAATGTTGAATTTAAGTTGTCTTTACTTGAATGAATATTTATTAACTACGAATGGGTTTTCACCCGGTGTCAGTCACAGATAACAAGAAGTAAATATAGGCATAAAATTAGGCTACACTTCATCTACACATTTACGTGTATACAGGATGTTAAAAAAATATCCAATATTTTAGGAGGTGATAGTATGCATCAAAACAATAAAATAATGTCTAATAAACTTATGTCCTGCGACACATACGTTCTGAGATCTGAACACTTGTTCATAAGAGGTGCTCAATGTGACGTTCTTTCATGGCAATGCATTTTTCTGCCCTAAAATATAGCAGACTACCTGATAACCATACCGTAGTTGACACCCTTGGCATGGAATACTGATACGTCGCAAGGAATACTGAAAACAAAAGTCTGGTTGCGGATATGAGCGGGGTTCAGCAGAGATGGTGTTGTGAATTTACGTAATCACCATGTGTAGGCTGATGAAAATCCCCATGCAGTTGAAGAAACAAGGTATCAGCACCGATTCTCAGTCAACTTATGGGCAGGCGTTCTTAGTGATAGATTAATAGGGCAATACGTGCTACCACAAAGATTAACTGGGGATCGTTATCAGGACTTTCTTATCAATGAATTAAAACAAATTTCAAAGAGTGCGTGATTCCTTATTCCGAAGGGCAGAGGAATGTATTGCCATGAATGGACGTCACATTGAGCACCTCCTATGAACAAGTGTTCAGATCTCAGTAAGTATGTGTTGTAGGACCCATGTTTATTAGACATTGTTTTCTCGTTTTGATGCATGCTAGCACCTCCTAAAATATTGGACACTCTTATTTTAACACTCTGTATATCTAAATGTTTACACTGCATGTGTATAAATCTAAATACTTGTGAGCAGTGGAGTTTCAGCAAATATCCGTAACAGTAACAGAACATGATGCAATGATAGAATAGAAAACTTTGTTATAGTGGCCTATATTTTAAGGAACAATTCTGTTTTTTTTTTCTCGTGTAATTGAGGAAGATCACGGAAAACCTGTCATGATTGTCTGTCTCGGGTATCGAACTCCGTACCTCCTGATTTCAAGGCACTGTCTCTCCAAGGATATCACGGTCGGTAGATCTTAATACACACATCTAAATTATATTTACAAAAATATATCCATAAATGCTCGCGTATATTTCAGCACAGATAAATTTTGGACTCATTCATTTTACTTTCACCTCACTTACTGCACTGCCACTATGTCATATTTCACTGTTTCTGTAATACATTTCACTGACACTAAAAAAACTTTTCACTGCCAATATAACACTATAACTTCACTGTCACAACACACCTCTCTGCCAAAATAGTTCAAATCATTACCCGCCTGGTGGACTCATCCTGAGAGATGCAGTGTATTTCCTCATATATTTCCCATCGCTGTTGTTTTAGAACATCGGTGATTATAATCCTGACCCTATGGTGACGATTATTGCGCAGTAGTTCACTCTTTTTGCAGGAGCCTAACATGTGTCCTGAGGTTTCAGTTTCTTTGCATCTGGGCTGGCAGCAAACGGATCGTGTTCGTGTTGAAGGCTCTTCCTGGAACAGACCAAACTGGAGATAAATTGCAGGACATTTTCACAGCATTTACTTATTCCGAAGATGAAAGATCGTGTTTATTAGTCATCGAGTCATTGATTTTGGGACATTCAACATATACTATGTGTTTAAGACCATCCGTATCAGCCTTTTTTGTCGAAAACTATATGGTACTGGTTGTTCATAAAAAATTTGATAACCGAAACGTATGTAAAGAATCGATTGGTGGTAGTACCATTTCCCGTAACAAACCGGAAGTAGGGGTGCTTATGGTCAACTTCGAAATTTCAAATTAGAACATAGGTCAGTGAAGGTACCATTGAAAACTACTTTGAAAAAGAAACAACTTTTACTCAAACTTTTTTCTAACTTTTATTGTTTACTCGCAAAGCAACAAAAATGGTATATTTGAGAAATGCTGTATGTTATGTTCGTACTGTACCGGTAGTAGATACATGATAATTTTATTGTAAGCACTGTAGGTCTTGAAACCAAGTCACTTTCCACTGTCTTTGATTTTACATAGCAACAGTGAATTTTATTTATTCGTCTATATCACGTCGTCTCCCTGTGGGTTTGCTACTTAGAAAGTGCCATTCACAAATGAAGAAGCATTCGACATGTTGATGATATTTGGAGAATGCCATCCGAATTGCAGAGAAGCAGCACATGTTTACACAGAGAGATATCCATTGCACGCCCATCATTCGTACAATGTTCTCCAGCGTCTTGCAAAGCGTGTGCGTATAAACGGCGTGAAGCAGCCGAAACACAACAAGGGTGAACGTATCAGACGAACTTTGGGGAATGAGAAAGCTGCCGATGTCCTCGCTGCAATGATAGTTAATCCTCATGATTCCACAAGAAGGGTTGCCCGTGACTCAGGATTGTACCATAGTACAATGTTTAGAATTCTCAAAAACAATTAATTTCATCCATACCATGTTCATCTCCATCAGGAACTTGGGGGACATAACTTCCAAACTCGTGTTGATTTCTGCAACTGGCTTCTAAACATGGACCGTGGTTTCGAGCTCAGAATTCTGTGGACTGATGAGCCAACTTTCAAAAGTAATGATTAGGTGAATCTCCACAATGTCAATTATTGGTCTCCGGTTAATCCACACTGGCTGCGTGAAGTGAAATACCAGCAAGTGTGGAGTGTGGCTTCAGCAAGATGGCTGTCCTGCTCACTATTCATGTAGGTCTCGGCGAGTTGTTAACCGATTATTTCCCCTACGCTGAATTGGACGAGGAGGACCAGTAGCTTGGGCGGCCCGATCTCCTGACTTGCTCCAAATGATTTCTTCTTGTGGGGGAGAATTAAACACATGGAAAACACATTTCGTTCGTTGTTGCGCAGTAAACGGCATTTTGTTTATTCGATCGGTGCTGAGTAACTTCTTCTGATTCTTATGCAGTAACAATGATGATACAAAACTCCCGTGCTTCCGTATCACATTGAAACTGAAATGAACTGTATAGTACACCAATTATAAATTTTATAGTCATTTTATTTTATAATCTTTCCAAACGGATCAGATTGTAGAATGAATGCTTTGTAATCGTATGAATTGCTCAGTTATTTATGTAATTATGTGTATTTAACAATATGGAAAGAATATGTCACAGGTGTAGGTTCAGTTACTATAAATCAAAGGTATAATTATGGCCACTATAATATCTCTCGAGTCTGGTATTAAAACAGACTCGTCTTGGTCTTCTTTCCTTCTTGTACGTTCATTTTGAGACCGAACAAAGGAAGGCGACAGAATAATGGTAAAACTTCCTATGTAATAAAGAGAAGAGGGACGTCTGCCAGTTTGGGTTTCTTTACTACTTTTTCATGACACTCTTGCAGCTCTCCTCATCACTGCAGGACACACGCAATGACCCTTGTCTTGTGTCCTCTTTTATATCCTTCTTTATCATTTCCCTCGCATTCCATTGCTATTCGGGTTCTTTTGGCAACAGAGCTAATGGTTTTGCTACGCCTCGCTGGAACAGATAATCTCGTAAAATAGACAACAGACTCCCTTACACAGGTCCCCCTTTTTCTTCCCGCATAACACTTTGGTCGGTCTCGCGTTACAAGTCTTTAGTCGAGGGATCTGATTGTTGTAAAAGTAGTTAGTAAAATTTTCCGTTGTGGAAACGAGAGAAATTTCATTCTCATCTTGCGAATTATTAGTCCTCTTATTATACGTTGTAAATTAAACCAACATCATAATTCAGAAAATAGCTTGCTAACCTCCACGTGGAACTGACTGTGACCTCTTACTCAGTAAATGGCAGAAAATGAATTACGACGCAATGCATGTTTCATTCACTATTCCAATCGTACCCAACTTGCGCACTTATAAAAAATAGTTTGTCACAGAGTTGTTTTGTGCTGGTAACCAAGCCATTTTTTATTTAATTATTGTTTTGGGCACGGAAGACGGAATAGAATTTTGTTAGAATTTTAACATTCAATAAAACTACAGTACTTCTTTATTCATGATATTATTTTTACATTCTTTAACAATTTAACTGTATTATTAATGTAAAGAAATCTGTGTTATGAAATGTATGTATGTATGTATGTATGTATGTATGTATGTATGTATGTATGTATGTATGTATGTATGTATGTATATATGTATGTATGTATGTATGTATGTATGTATCCAGTGCTTACCGACTTCACCGACTTTACGTGATTCGGGTTCCGCATATTGCGGATAGATGGCAGGATCGTGACCTATTTTCTAGTTGTACACCACTTCGGAGGACCAAGCTGTACATGATGTGTATATGTTAATAATATTATTAAGCCTTGCAAGCAATTGAAACTGCCTGCTGCTGAACACGTCTGTCAAAATGTAATAACTTCAGACATTCACAAATTGCTGTACTAAGAGTAGACTATATTTCAACGTGGTCATCACGGCGTAATCCCTTTGGAGTGAAAATAAAAATTTGTTTATCAACCAGAATTCGAACTCACGACCGATCATTAGCCTACATGGTCGGAAACTGGTGATAGTGAAACACTACTTGTTAATACACTTCTTAATATAATGCTATATAGAAGTAATAAAAGAATTAGGCTCTATTTGTAAAGACATGTAAACTTCTCTTCGGAATAAGAGAAGGGGAGAATTAGTGATAATTTACGAAGTACTGTATGTAGTTGTCTGAAGAGAGATAATTATGTGCTTTTCGAGAGTTAACAGAGCCTTGACTTGCAGAAACTTCTTGTTCCATCACATATTGTAATTTCACTCTCGGAAAATTCACAACAAGGAATTGCACCTACATGCAATGTCCTAAGTCTGTACTTCTCTTGTTTGAAATGTCATAGGCACTCTTAACGTCGTAGGACGTGAACTCGAGGGATCTAATATTTTGTTTTGCATGTTGATGTGCAAGCCTTCACTGGTCGGACTTGATATGTTGTTTAAATTGTTTAGAGAGAGACAGAAAAACAAATTTGCGATCCGGTCTTGCGTGCGAGTTACACCCCCACGCAACATCGAACCCCGGACTACAACGAAGTGAGACTTGGTTGGCCTGCACTTTGATAAACCGGATGTATGCTGCAGACATACGTGACACAATTATGATGGCTGGAAAAGTTGAGTTCTGTGTTGAGCACAGGAAATTAGACAATTTCCTTCATACAGCAATCCAAAACATTTGACACATCACGAGAGTTGAACTGTTACAAAAAAAGATGAACATGCATATCTCAGATACGCACGGCACGGTGTTTAAAATAGGATAAAAACAAAGAACATCGCAGGAAACCGACTTTATGAAGCCCCGTTTCCGTATTTACTAAGAGTTAAGAATGGTATCTAGTAGTCACTTTTTTCAGGATTATTTAATCGTGCTGTTTTATTAAGAGAATTCTACGAACAGATTTTGTCATTCATCATCCTCATCCCTTCCGCACTACATGGTTGAGTTCCTCTGTTAGCATAGTATTAACACTGCTAAATAAAAATAAATGTATAAATATATATATTTTTCCATTCTTCCTTTCTCTCCGTTCTTTGCTTTTATCCATCTTGCTATTTTATTTATCTTTTCACCCTTTTTTCGGTGACGACGGAATTGGAATAAATAGGGACAAGGGAGTGTTTATGAACTGAAGGTACGCAACAGCGCTTTTTACAAAGGGACTTTGAAAAGTACTGAGCAGCACATCATGTGAGCTCCAAGCCTTTTGGACATTTGTCTCATTGAGGGGATTACTACTGTTTTTATATTATTGTTTTTCTCTTCATTCTCATTTGTCATATTTTTCATTTTACTATTCCTCGATAGTGTTCTCTTTCTTCATTATCTGGCTATCTCTTATTCTTGTCTTCTTTTATTAGATGAATTTTATATATATAAATATATAAATATATAAATATATATATATATATATATATATATATATATATATATATATATTTCGCCAACTCTAAGACGGATGTCAGGTAATGACATGGTGAATTCTCGGCCTCTTCTCTCCGAATACATTTTCGCTATCATCAATTAAAACGACGCTAAATAACTTAATATTTGATACAGCGTTGTTAAACAAACGACCAAGACTTTCAATTTTTTTTATTTAGCCTGTAGTCATATTGCATGATTACTCTCTTTAACGTATGTTCATTTTCTCTGTAATTATACAGGATGTTTCATAACTCCTATTACAAACTTCTAGGGGTTGTAGAAGGGACTAAGTAGATAAAGTTCTGATTAGGAACCCATGTCCGGAAGTGGATCGTTTCGATGCAAAATAAGTTTGAAGATTGAATCGATTTCACATCTCCCACTTCACTAGAGACAATGAGCTCTTGCCAGTGTGCACTAGATGAGTCTCATAAACAAGGTTCTTCACGTGGCCCCAAAGGAAAAAGTCGAGTGGAATTAAATCTGGAAACCATGGTGGCCAAGCAGTTGGACCACTTCGACCTATCCACCTTTCCCCGAATGTTTGGTGGAGATGTTCGCGGACGGCATGCGAAAAGTGCGCGGGTGCGCCATCATGTTGGAACCACATTTTCTGACGTAGTGTCAGTTGCAAATCTTCACATAACTCTACCAGTACCACTTGCAGGAAGGTCACGTACCTGGGTCCCGTTAGGCGGTACGTGGAACCACTCTTGTAGTGCACACTGCCAAGAGTTCATTGTCTCTAGTGAAGTGGGAGATGTGAAATCGATTCGATTTTCAAACTTATTTTGCATCGAAACTATACATTTCCGGACATGGATACCTAATCAAAACTTTATCTACTTAGTTCCCTCTACAACCCCTAGAAGTTTGTAATAGGAACTGTGAAACATCCTGTATCTTTCGTTCTATATAATCTTTGTATATATCTAGCTATTATATATATATATATATATATATATATATATATATATATATAATTTCTCAGTTTCTCATTTTCTTCTTATATACATCTACATATTTTATATTTCTTACCATTCTTGTTGCATTCTTTTTATTTTATTCCTTTGTTCTTTATCTTCTTTCCCTCTCTCTTTTTGCATTTCTTTAATTAATCATCGCTTTCTCTCTGTTCTTTTTTTATTTCTTCCTTTGTTTCTTTTCTTCTATTTTTCTTTCATATTTTACTTCTTTCTCGAATATCTTCGT